>NW_011349559.1:0-5684 GCF_000735185.1 Notothenia coriiceps | reverse complement strand
CTTTTTGCTGCTGTGTTTATTGTATTTTGTTACTCTGGCACAACAATTTCCTTCGGGATAAATAAAGTCTTATCTTATCTTATCTTATCTTACCTTCTCGATGACACCGTTCTTCTCCATCCTCTGCAGTTCTTCTTTTACCATCTGTAACATTGGGAAGGGCACACGACGTACTGTATGCACTGCATATGGTTGAGCCCCATCCTTTAATTGGATTTTATCAGGTTCATTTTTTAGTGGGCCGTGCTCAACCAACACACTCTCATTCCCTAAGCGTCCAGGAGCGACGCTTGGTCAGGGTCCCATGGCGTCCAGTTGTGACGCACCGGGGCTCCTTCAGCTTCATAAACGGACGCAAAGAGCTTTCAACTGGTTGCAATGTATTCCCATCGGCGGCGGTATTTGACGCTCATGGAAGCACCGCATCCATTTATGTCGGCAGCTCTTAAAGGCAATTCCCATTGGATAACGGAGAATTGTACACCCAGAAGTAAGTATTCTCCTTACTGTCGATTGATTTGACAGTGATACCTCCACTACTCATCAACTCAAAAACACCAGATTACCTTTTTTAATTAAATGACATTGATAGGTTTAAATTGTGTACAATGCTTTTGTGTTTTTCCCCTTCAATTCTGAGAAACAACTTGTTTTCTCTGAAATGTGGAGCGCCAAAGAGACTACACTACCCACAATCCCCAGCTATTGTTGTGACGACGCCTGTTCGCTTTGCGACAAATCCCGTGATTAATCTTCAAGCTCTGGGATTGGATGTTGGAGTGGCAGTGCGCAAAGGTTACGCCGAGCGTCAAGCTCTTTGAAATGGAACGAAACCACGGCAGACTATTCAAAACTGGACTCAAACGCCCCCCCAGAACTACACATGCTGGCTATTTTGTTTCGCAACATGTTCTCTATGGCACGTTTTCGTTTTTCCCAAAATTAGAAGTTGACAGTATTAAACTGTGTACAGCCCTGGAGGTTTAGGCGATAGGAAACAAATTGGTGTGTACACATTTAAAACATGTAATTACTAAATGGGTGAAAATCGCAGCATTAATATATACCCACATGACAGCTCATTGTTACTTTGTAATTCTACTCCACTTCAATTCAGAGGTTAATGTTACGACTGGAGCACACAAAAAATGATAGGACCCAAATGCAAGTCTCCAGACAAAAGATGATTTAAAAAAGGTTTTTACTTGCGGTGATAAGCAAGGCAATACAATCACAAAAGCAGAGTTTGGACTCCAAAAAATGACTAATGACTACAAAAAACTAACTGAAATTCACAATAGCTTAGATCTACAAACTGGCTGACCAGTATCACAAGGTTCAAAAACGATCTGGCACTTGGTACAGGGAACACACAGAATATATACACATACAAGGGACTCTACAGGTGCAAACAATAAGGGCGGGGCAGGTAATCAGGTCAGTAAACATACTGACAAGGTAGGAGTCAAACTACCTGAAATGAGAAAGGAAATAACAAAGTAAAACAGGAAATGGCAGACAACAAAAAGGGTTAGCAGACGCGGACTTGACAATATAAACTAAGCAGATAAATAATATTAACAAATCTGACGAGACATAACAGAATTCTCTTAGCACAGTGATTACCTTTTCTTAAGCCCTTATGAATACTCCCTATATGTTCCCAGTCCTAATGACATTTTACATCAAGCTCAAGAAAAGTTAGAAAGGAAAACCCTGAGTATTCCACCCCAGCCCATGAGTCAGGGCTGAGGTAGGAACAGAGTCAGTGTGTTCGTAGACCGACAGAGGATAAAAAGGCATGTGGAATAAAACTATTAATTATCAACGGCCTTCATCTCAAGGCACCAAGGGTCAGCTCCATAAAGATGTCTCTCCCCTTTCTGAAACATTAACCCTAAGGCATCTTTGTTATGGGCCAACACAATCTTACACAACCAGGCAGAAATGTTTAAGGGCCCTCTGAGATTTCCCCTTTAAGGCGGTATTCTGAGAAAGCACAGGACTGTATGTCATGTTATATGGAGCGTAAGAGTGACTAGTATATCATTTGGGTTGGCGAAAAAACAAAAACTCGAGACCAGTAGTCAAGGAAGCTTCATTCTGGAGATGTCGGTGGTTTAAAGGAAGATACCGTGTACTTACACTTGGAATCTATCTTCACCACAAAACACACACAAAACACTGGCTGCTTGTTTCAAACACTCACACAACCTATGATTATGTTTTCACGATGAGTGACCCGTTGTGGTCGTGCAAATACTTCCTCTTTGACGCTGAAGTAGCATGATCTTGTTACAGTGATGAAAAACCCCACAAAGCCAGACTTAACCAAAGGTCCCTATCAAAAGTCAGTGTTGGGTTTCTCATGCTTTCTATTTCGTTCTTCAATATAGATGAACAAATCGATACCACTCTCTTTGCCTGTGGGCTTAGTAAACAGCAATTAGCTTTAATTGTAATAAAAGCAGGGATGAATTCACATTGCAGTGTGTTGGTGAATGTAAACACTACCTCAGTGTGTGGTTACATACTAACCTGAAAAGATCATTTCAAATTTGCAAAATCTGTTGCTCTGTTGTTCACCCTGCATCCATAGCACCCCAGTTTAGTTGCTGCTGTTATGGAGGAGGATGCATTTGACCGTTCTCTGGCTGAATTGGACCATTCAGTGGAGGATATTTGAGCAGAGCATACTGTCGATAAAATGCAGCAAAGAGAAGCAGAGGCCTAGCTGTGCCATAAGACATGGCCATTGTCAAAAGCTTTTGCTTAGCGCCGTCAACTCAGCACACACTGAGGATTATTGATTGGACATCCACATACAAGTTGGCACGTGAGTATCTTGATATAGGTGACCAATGCAGACCTGTTGATGATTCCACTTGTTTACCCTCAAGACATAAACACTTCCCGTACGTCTGGGTTCTCACCAAATCTGGAGGCCTTTTTACAGGTGGAGGAAGTGAAGATATCTCTATCCTGGAGCTACATTCCTCCTGTTAGTCGGACTGACTGATCTGTTGGAAAGAGACCTTTGATGCTCGAGATGATGCAGCTTCCTCCATTCGAACAGTCAGGAGACAACCGAACACAGCCACCTGTCAATCAAACATAATTTAGTGGAAGAGACTATCTGGCCTGAAGCAAGGGGAGCTCCCAGCGCTCAGCATACCTGTCCAGCACTGATTGAAATAAAGTGAACGTCTGAGGGCTGAATGGCCCTGACAGAGCTGTGAAACAGCAGGGTGGTATAGTCACGTATACACAGCCCATGTTTGTGCAAGTGTGTGAGAGAGAGTTTGATGTGGGCTGTTAAGCGTCTACTGCAGTGACTGACACACCTTCCCAGTCTTAATAAGTCCCAGTGTGCAGTTAAACCAGCAGCTCCTCTGTTTTTCTTCCAGCAGCATTCAGTCCACTCTGACAGGCTTCCCTTCAGCAGCCAGCCGGCCACAGCAAGGCTCATTATACACAGCAGGCACAAATACACACAGAAACACGGGACTCGATGGAGAATACAATGTGCTTTTGGAATATCTATGAAAGAAAAATGTCACATTATTCTCTGCACACAGATAAGCTTCCACAACTATCAATCACCTCTATAGTTCTGTCTCTTCTATATTTTCAGTTAAAGGTCCCATGGGTGCCCTTGTTTGTAATTTATGGCCAAACAAAAACCGTTGAGACAAGGTCTTATGGCCTGTGAACTGTTTGTGTTAGCTGCCCCATAAAAAGGCATCGGCTTGTCAGCTCCAGCAGTGTGCAGACTTAAAAATAAAAACGACTTAGTGTGTATGTGTGTGTTTGTGTGCATATGTTTTGTACTTGGGAAAATCAGCTGCAGTCCATATGGACAGCTCACCTCTTGCCTCATATCTGACCTGCCGGTAGACTGAGAGCAACCTGTAAGAAGAAGGGGTTGATTAAGAAAGAGAGACATACTGTAGGAGTGATAAACCAATATGTGAAACTCACTGATCATAATGAACCGGTGGGTATTCTAGCAGCTACTGTCATCAATTATAATCCAGGAGCTGTAGTTTATAAGCAAGAATAAATGAAAGAAAAATAAATATACAGTTTATACTATTTCAAACTCATATCAATGATAAAAACATGTTAACCATGGCATAATACAATAATATTTTGCACTTCCTTTTCATTATTACTATCATTTAAAACCAATAATTTCATCTCAAGGTCCAATAAACGATCTGTGCTCATGGTAGTATTATTAAATTAGCTCATATTTAGTAACTATTCACTTTACATTGAACGTCCAATGCTAATACTAAGTGCCATCGCAAGAAGTAGTGCGTTTACATAATGTGATTGAAATTGGTTGGGTTGATGGCTGTGCCAACTTTCATTCAGGGAACTAAAGTGCACCTCACATAAAACCTGTAATGAACATTCACAATTTAATAACTGTTCCAATTATCTTTTCTAATTGTTTTTAGTGCAAGATCTCCCTAACCTAATCAGTTTTTAGCTGGTGGTGAATACATTCAAACCATTATCTGCAAATGGCCTTAGTTTTTTTTAACTCTGAGAGAATGACCTCTTAATAGTTAACAATATCTATGAATGTGTCCTGGTGGAATATGGAGCCAACAGCGACAGTAGATGCACTTTGGGCTCGTTTCCCACAGCTCTGGATAGAAGCACTCACAAGATGCCATTATGCACAGTATGTTACAAGTAAGACACTTCTTCATGTGTCATTGTTAATACATTAAACAAGCTAAAATATATGTTATTCCCATAAATGGTCTAATGGAAATGGTGTTCTCATCAGAACGAAGTCCCGCAAAATCGGTAATCGTTGCTAAGAGGTAATTCAACGCCTCCCCTGAAATATAGACGATGCCTTACCACCATGTGAGACGACAGCTTGTTTTAGCTTGTTTCCCAGGCTGTTTTTAGATGTGTTATGATTGTGGGCATTAGTCATAATGCCAAGGTCATGGCTTCTAGATGGCTTTTCCACTATTAGCCCTCATTATAGCTCATTAGGCCTCAGCTGCTTGTCTCTTCAGACCTCGTAACACCATCACACACACATTTATACACATATAACCCCTGTTCCGGATGGACAGATGGACATTCACACACATACAATACACAAACACGAATACAGCAGCCCCCCGTCAAACGCACCCCCGCGCCATGCCAAATGGCAAATAGCGGTGGATGAGTGTTCCTAGAAACCGGTGTTTGGTAAACGGAGAAGGCTGGGAGTCAAGGAGCGGAGTGGGCGAGCAGCAGGTGGTTCGATTTCAGGTCCCACTGGGTGCATTCCCTCACCCCAAACCCCAGGCCAAGGTAGCACGGCTGTCCGAAAACAAGTTCATCAACAGACCCTGACACTCTGCTCCTGGTCAGGGGGGGGGGTGAACAATGTGGGCTGCTGAGGGCCAAAGACCCGTCATGGCCCAGTTAGGCCTTTTCTGTCCTCTTTCTGTATCAATCACATTTGATCATTCACATTGTATTTACAAAGCCCAATATTACAAATGACACGTGTCTCACAGAATAGGACACCCTCTGTCCTTAGACCCCCATATCTACGTATAGTATCTAAAAAATATGTTGAAAGAAAATCATAATTGTATTGAATGTCGAAAAAGCTGTTCTTTAGCATTTTGAAAAACATTTGAATAATGAAACATCAAACA
>NW_011349558.1:195388-199627 GCF_000735185.1 Notothenia coriiceps | reverse complement strand
GCTGATGGCATTATTGAGATTAATGTTCCTATTAGCATTTCATTTGCAAAAAAAAATGTTGCTATATGACGAGTGGTATTTGAAGTAAGTAATGTTGTTGTTGATGTATTTAACCTGCAGATGTGAGGGCTGTTTGAGTGTGCTCTATATAAAACAGTTATATTATTATTAGTAGTAGTATTAACATTCATCTACCGTTATTGTTTTTTGATGCCACAAAACTCAAAAAGGCATTTTTAATGTTCTCGTGCCACAGTCTTATACGAAACCTACAAAATATGTGATACTTGTTTGGATACATTTTTTTGTTCTTCTTTAGTCCTACAAGTCAGCAATAATCACACCGAGTCAACATAGTGTTCCTTTAGCCACAAGATGTTCATATAAAGGACTACAACCCTTTCTCCAACAATCATACAATTACTGAGAGATGAGTGGGTCATGTTGGGAAATAAAGAACGATAATATGCCTCGCTGTTGAACTTGTTCCACTTATCCCGTCTGTGTGTGAGAGTGAGGAAGCTGATTCTGCAGATGTCACAGTGCCATGTATTTGCTTAGCAGTTAAGGGTAGAAAATGACTCGCTCAGGCTTCAAAAATGTTCCCCTGGAGGCGTGTTTTCCAGCAAGCCTGTGAGCCGAGTCGCTTTGAAAGCATTCATTCCCAGCGTGAAATAGAAAACTAAATATATTTAGGATCATTTATTGCTATGCGACTTACCTGGAGAGTGAGTTTCGTCTTATCCTTTCCAGCGAGCGATGAACTGTAAAGACCAAACAGAACCAGACGTTTTTAAACATGACTGTTAGACAGGTTGAACTCTAAAGTCTGACACATTTACATGATCAGTGTTAAACACACACAATCCACCAGGGAGCTCACCTTAGTCTTTCTAAACAGAGCGAAACCTGCTCATCATATCTGTAGAAGTGGGCTTTTGAATGGTCGAAGCTTGTGTATGGTAAACCTGTAGCGTCGGGTATGGCATCTAGAGAGAAGGGAAACATATGACATTTACAAATCACATTTATCAGTTTCTTTGATATAAAAACCTTTGCAACAAACAGCAGATTGAATCTTGCAGGTTGGCTTCAATTCACTCCTGCCCCTGCCTAACAAACTGGTCATAAATCATAATTCATATCTGCCATTTGATCAACTTTAGAAGCCATTTGCATTTTCTTAGGTTACTGATGCAACAGATAAACCGCTTTCACACAAAGTACTTTGCCGTACTTAGTTCCCAGCACTTAGTACTCCCATGGAACTAAGAGCCGATCATGTTCACACCGGAATAAGTTCCCTGAGGGAGGATTAGTCAAATGAAGCTGCTGATGTCACTTCTTCTTCTTCTTCTGCTTTGGGTTTACTGGCAGGCCGCAAACGCACCTAGTTAGGATGCCACCTGGGCGCCTCCCTAGGGAGGTGTTCCAGGCACGTCCAGCTGGGAAGAGACCAAGGGGTAGACCTAGAACCAGATGGAGGGATTATATCTCTTCGCTGGCCTGGGAGCGCCTTGGGATCCCCCAGTCAGAGTTGGTTGATGTGGCCAGGGAAAAGAAAGTTTGGGGCTCTCTGCTGGAACTGCTACCTCCGCGACCCGACCACGGATAAGCGGGAGAAGATGGATGGATGGATGGCAGGCCGCAAACAACTTCACGGCGTATACTGCCNGTCCCCGGTTGTTGGGGACTGGCCTCAGTAGAAGCTGCTGGGACTCCCAGCAGCTTCTACTGAAGCCTTCCGAGTAAACCGCCAGAACGCCGACACCTCCTCATCTCCACCGCTCCCATGTTTTATTTTGTGTTGCCATAAGTTAGTCTCTCTGCGTTTCTGCACTGGGCTAATGCTAATAATGCTAATAAAATGGTGGCTTCACAACACTTTTTTTGAGTTTTACGGGGCGTGGTTTGCAATCCGCCCAGCCAATCAGAAATATAGCTCTTTTCTCACAAGAGAGCCGCATGAGAGTCCCTGCTCTCTAGCAGGGACGGAAAAGGGGGTAAAAAGGTTCTCATGAACTAATTTTAGTTCCGGCTCTTTTTGGTGTGAACGCGACATTTCGGAACTATATCGGAACTAAAGTGGGAAAAGTACTCCGGTGTGAACGCGGCTAATGACTCAGCCTATCATAACAACCTATTGAGACTGTCCAACAACATCATCTCTGACCCAAACCATGTTCTGAACAGTGAATATGAGCTGCTACCATCTAATCAGAGATACAGGGTCCCACCATTCAATAAAGTCAGACTGAAGCATCCTTTGTGCATCAGCCAATCCTCACAGTAAATACAGAGCTGATCCCAGATCAAATGCACGCTGAAGGCTCTTTGAGCAGCTTTTCTCTCACTGATTGTGCTGTTATGTTAAATGTTTGTTGTTTGTGTTCCATGTATTTTTGTCTGGATATTTGTCTGTTGATGTTGGACATGGAGCTGCTGTGACGCAAGTCCAATTTCAGACTTGATCTGACAAATAAAGTCATATCGTATCGTATCATCTTCTAATGAAAGTGTTTTGGGCAGTTGTTGCGTGTTTGCCACTTATTGGCCACCGTACAATCTCCCTCCAAATATAGAGTGTATATGTTAAACATCCAAATAAAACCCATTCATGAACTGCAGGTTAAATCGCAACAGGGAGAACATCAAAAGGTAATCTCTTGAAAATGTCTGATCTTCACTTTGAGTTTTCACCGTAACAAAAGTCAACTCTTGCCCTTCAAGCCATTAGCAGAGCTGGAGAACGACTCTTTATTAGTAAAGTATGTCCGCTCCCACTTCAGGCTCGTCCCGCTGTGGAAGCTCAGAATTTATGTTCCGCAGGGAGCCGCTGCTGAACAGACGACCCACATGTGTCTCTGCCTTTAAAGGCATTCTGAACTGATTTGGGGGATATCGTAAAGCAAATGATAAATTTGTACTCCTGTCAAGTGCGGCTGTGCACTGACTATTTGCTCCAGGAATCAAGTAGGAATGCCATATATCCCGACTGATTGCTACTACCCGCCAGCTTATGGCAGAATACATTGCATCATTAAAGGTATCGGAGGAAATAACTTAGGCTTTGTTCCTGCTATTGTGCTGACATCTAACAGGCCGTTTGATGTAATAAAGATCTATGCGGAGAGACAGACACTGAACATGTGTCTGCCTACTAATAACAAATACACATTCATCCTCTTCCTGCTTCTCTCTGTTTTCCTCTAAAGTCCCAACATCTTGCAAACGCTTTCTGGCAAGTGCAGATATCATATCTGCCATCGTTCTTTGGCCTGGGTTTTACATTTCTCTTATTTCATTTCCTCCTTTGCATGGTTGGATTGTACTTGTGCCATACAGAGGACACTTTTTAAGAATGATCTATTTCATAATCAAAAAAAGTCACAACACAATCAATGCAACGTCTGATTTTCAGTTGATTGATTTTTTAAATACAGTAAAGAGTAGGGGTGATTCCCTTTGATCTGAAACCTTAGTGCGTAAAAGAATGTACGCAATTTAATCAAATGACCAAGTTTGACCCTTAATTCCTCCCTTAAATTTCAGAAAATGCTGAAGCATGCGCTAGCCAGTTTCTTAATAACGCACAGGAGTGGGAGATAGCGGAAAGGATAGTGCTCGCAATATGGAAGTGACTGCAAGAATACTACCATACAAGATACAAACACATTATACGGAGGGGAATCATCATCTCTCTGTGATAACGTCTTTGTCAATGCTAAAGCTAAGTGTCGCAAAACCTTTGCCAATAATTCAGAAATCATAAAAACTAAGCTTTTGATGTTATGATTAAATAAAAACCCTCAGATTTCTCTTATCAGTTTGTGCTGCATTTCTTTATTGCAACCCCACTATAAAAACAGATTGTTATTGTGATTAACCCAATTACATATTTTAATTGATTGACATCACTTGTAAAAATCGAACTACTTTTTCAAAATATGTCATCTTCAAATGGCAAAATTATTCAATTACACAATGTAATAAATGTAATGTAATGTAAATGTGATAGCGTCTTTGTCGATGCTAAAGCTAAGTGTCGCAAAACCTTTCCCAATAATTCAGAAATCATAAAAACAAAGCTGTGATTGGGGCTGCTCAATTAATCGTATTTTGATCACAATTACGATTTTGGCTTGCAACGATTATGAAAATAACATAATTGAAATAAAATGAATTTTTTTTATTTTTTTTATTATTATTATTTATCTAAAAAAAATATATATATTATTT
>NW_011349558.1:181918-195343 GCF_000735185.1 Notothenia coriiceps | reverse complement strand
GATACGTAAAATTTAAAGGGCTTCAGTTAACTTTTGAACTTTGGCAGTTTAATAAATGGAGATAGTAAATTGAAATCATTGTGATTGCCACTGTAATTTAATATTCCAAATAACCTTGAGATTTCTCTCGTTAGGTGTGTAGAGAGGCCTGGCTTCAGGACTTGTGACCGACCTGCCTACCAAAGGAGGAGTGGAAGCAAGCGCACAACCCTGGCTTTGGGAAGAAGCACCTGCCATGTATGATGACATGATTGTACCTCAAGCTGCTATCCCCAAGACAAGCCCAAGCGACACAATTGCAACTTAATCCTCATCTACAGTTAACCCTGTTTATTGTCTTGTCCTGTGGGTCGAATTAGTTTGTTCACTGGAATTGTGATTTGTTCAAGCCGGTGAATAAAATATTGTACTTACTTTATCCATTACATTCGTGCTTTTTCTGATGTGGAAGAACAGGAGGCTTTATTTCCCTCTGGTAGAGTTAAGTTGAAAATACAAAAGCCTTTGGCATGGCTCACTTGTCGTTGAGGCTCTTATATTTTTACTGCATTTTAAACCATGTCCAAGGAATCTGATACCACAGCAACTTATTGGGAGTTCGTCTAAAACGGTTCCTTGGCTTTAGATTCAAAAATCAAAGGCAGACATCTGAAGCTTGGGTCACTTATTCATAATGCCACTCAGTGTTTCACTTAACCATTGACTCTGAACTTGGAAACCTTTTCAGGTGAAGCCCCAAGCTGAAGGAAACTAGTTTCAAAAGCTGAAGATGGAAACTTAACAAAAAATATAGTCTCTGCTCAAAACTAGAACAAATGTGGTGTTACATTTTTGAAAAAATGACTGACAAATGGGGTATCAGAGACAAGGGGGTGGGCTCATGACTGCCTACATTTTGGGTTGAACAATTCCTTAAAGATTACTACACCTGAGATCACATGCCCCACAAACCTAGATATTTAACATTACCGTATATGCACAATGAAAGGCATTCCATTTTTGGTATTAAAAAGTTGGGAAATTAATTTCTCTCCTGGGGAAACATTTACAAATTTGTTCAGGGGGACATTTCAGTACTGATTCAGACATTGTGTTCGTGGTTGATGCAAATCATGTAGCCTCATTTGCTTTTGCCTCTATGTGCATGTCGACGGATACAAGGTCAGGTTGTGGGGTGTGTAAATACAAAACTGTCAAGGCTTTAGAGCCCAACACGGACAGCTAGTGTTTCCCGAGACTTAATGACATACAAACAGTCCTCCTGTTACCTTGAGACAAATGAAAGCCAAATGACATTTGTTTGTTCTACATCTCTGAGCTTGATAAACAGACACCTCATATTGACTGACATGCTTTCTTAGTTTCAATTCTTTCATGCTACTGGAGTTGCATTCAGTGTAATCACCAGTTATCTACAGTGGCACACGTAACGGTACAATGGCATCCTCCGAGTTCCTTTGCAATTACAAAGAGCCCATTTTCTTTCTGTTCATCTGGGGAACAAAAGAAAACTGAGCACTTAGATATGTGGTTCAGGGGACACAACAATAATAAAAATGCATAAACACAAGCTGCTGTGCTCGGCTGCTGATATGGAAATGTTTCCCATTAACTGCACTTCCCATTCAGCATCTCCAGGGAGAACAAAGGATAATCAAACCTTATGCAGCGCTGTTAACTTGAAGCCTGCAAACCTTAAGCTGTCGCGTGTCCAAGCAGAGGCCCACTGTGAAAACAAATATTGAACATCATTTGGTTGCTCAATAATACGCGATCAAGCACCCACCCTCGAGCAATCTTTTTCACGTGGAATCAAATTTGCGCTCTTGATTAAATTTCCTGCATGTTTTCTCATTTGCATAATCACAAACAGAGCTCCAATGGATGTGAACGAAAACACATGGTAATCTTTGGGACTCAAAAAGAACGAGCCGTCTTTCTGCCGTGATCGGGGAAAGAAAGTAGGTATGGATAATGCGTGTTGGAAAATGCACGTGAGCCATTTTCACACTGAGTGATTCTGCATTCATCTTCATTAGAGCAATCGATACGGCAAAATTGATATTTCGGCGATCTCTGCAAACCCATTATGTATTGTTTCGTGATCAATATGTCGCTCTGTAAACATGTAGGAGGGGGTGGATGTAATATGAAAAGAGTATTATGATCCTTTGGTGGGGCAGGGGTCTGGATTATGAGCTTAAATAGATATGGAGGGAATATCCACTTCAGTAATATCTTTGAGAAAGGCATTGTAATGATTTATCCATGGCAGCAGTGTATGCAGAAACCTGTGTGTGTTTTGTGTAAACCTTCCCAATGTTTTCACCTCTCCAAGGCCACTGCTGAAATGTGCCTCATGAAATACGCAACAGATTGAAGGCAGCCACAAACACATGCTGGTATTTCACAGATAAATGTGTTCTCCAATTCTGCCTAAGAGGTAACAGACACAATGTCTTATGGTAATTATTCAAAACCTGCATTTAAATTATTCCTATCAGTTTGAGCAGATACAGAGGGTTGGAAGAAAAAGGCATCGGATTTCTTCATGTATTTTACACCATCATCAATCTTTCATTTATCTTGTCAAATATGGAGTGAGTTTCACCCCAAGTGCATCACATTGTGTTCTGTTTTCCACAAAACAAGGCCAGGATCATAGCGCGGATGTATCTATGATTGTAATCATAATGTATGAAGCAGATTAGCTCGACGGGATGGTATAAATCACACATTATCATATCGCTAACTTCAGCAAAAGGCATGCCTGAGCTGATTTGCATTGCATAATACATCTTGCACACAAACATTGTAAATGGTAGTCTCACATTGCTAATGAGCCCACGCTGGAAATTTGATGTGGTGATTAAAAACAAAGTGACTTCCTCAGCCAGCCACCACTTTTCCTGATGATCCGTGTTTTTCTCACTGTAAAAAAAACAAACACTTACACAACAATCACTTAGTCTGTGTGATTCCACAAATCGATTTACAGGCCAGAGCTCCCCCGCTGATGTTATGCATCATTCCCCTGCTAATCTCACTTCCTTGTCCAATATACTCAAAAACCTCGAGGCGGCCGCAGAATTAGCTTTAGTTAATGGATGAGTATTAATCCCTCTTAGTCACAACAAAATTAAGAAATAATATGGCCATGAATATTTCAGTTGCTCTGCAGCAACACAGGAATCTGCTCGCACAATCTGCCCTGGCTTGCAAAAAAAGAATTGGCGATTACATGTACATTATTAATACCTCATCATCAAATTCATATTTTGCACCAGCTCTGGAGTGGAAATCCAATGAGCAGCCAATACTATTTCAAACTAACTTGCTGAACCTACAGAATGGCCTCTGAAACTCATCGGACCGGGCTTCTGTTCTGCCTTTATCACTCTGTCTCCTAAAGGTAGCACATTCTTATTAGATCCCTTAAAAATAGATGTGAAGCTTTTCAAGTCAGTGAGTTCTTGCAGCCTCCCCCTGGAAGTTTTAATTAGAACACCAGTCAGTCGTGTTATCATTGTTTCAAGAGGGCCGCTTCCACATTCCTGGGCTGCCCACTTCATCACAGGATCAGAGGAGAGAGAGCGCACTGTTTACTGCCTCATATTCCCCCCCGAGAACCACAATCTGGATCACTTCTATCACTGAAGGAGAGTCTATGTGCTGCAAGTTGATTGACAGAATACTTGTGGGGATATATTGCAAATGTAAAGACTAAGAGATTCTCTTTTTGATGTAAACAAAGCGGCAGTTTTACAGATGTATAGAAACAGACATGATGAGGTCTGCTGCTCTTTATAAAAACACACCATATCAAACATATCGGAGATACTGTGAATGTGATGATGTTTCAGATTGATTACATCACAACTCACTCGCTTCAATTGAGGCTACATCTAAAGGCAACATGTTCCACTTTGTCTAAGTAACCTTCAGTACAATGTTTTTCTTTATATCACTCGCAACCCCAACAGATGTGTCTTTTTACAGGAAAAGCTAACATCAAGATGTGGCTTTTAGAGATTGAAACAACTTAAATGTTTTCTTGGGTAGGAACCTGTCTCTTAAAGATCACTTTATTGTATAGCTTTTCTTACAATAGTGAAGAAATATTAGAATAGACTAAGAATGTGATAATTCCATATCATGTGTGATGACATAACGTTATAGTAAGTGTTGTTTCTTTATTATATCATTTAATTAAAAGCTTGTAAGTTGACATGATAGCAAGAACAAATATAAAACCATCAAATGTATTTGTTAAGCAAAATGCTCATTTTAGATTAATTTATATCAAATCACTGGATTATGATTATTTTTGCATTATGCTTATCACAGTTGTCTAAGGTGCTACTGGTCCCAAACAAAAGAATAATGGCCTCATAACACTAAAAGTAAGACACATATTGTTTTGCAATGTGGGTGAACTGACCCTTTAACAACACTTTATGGACAAATGTATGCTGGTGTTTTTTATGTAGTCCCACATTTTTACACATGCATTATTAGATATACTAGAACCCAGACATGTATTGTATGTTAGTTGGATTATGAGTCCTTGTTCTGTGCAGTTGCTGTGAACTCCTCTGTAAATGACCAGTGTTGCTTCAGTGAATTCACAATATACTGTAATGACGTCTGACTGTTATGAGGACATCATGGCTGACTTCATCTTCCAGCCTTCACTACTGTAGGTTTTGTTTGCCACTCTCATTCAGGAGGAAAGAAGGAAGGGAGGGGTCTTTGGTGTTTATGGACTGACCTGTAACTGCACTCTGCTGCCCCCTATCGAAGAGCAGCTCAGCATGTTGTGTTCAGGACTGATATGTTGTTTTTTTCTGGATTTTATGAGGTTTTTAATGCCAGGACTCACAGCTTGTCACAGCTAAACTGGAGTTTAATACACCGCGAGACATCATAAAGGGTTATTTCCTTCTATTAAGTTTACAATTCTGGATGTAAACAGACATTTGATTACAAAAAGGTTATAAACATATACAATGCAATGTCTTTTTTTCTTTCTTTGTGATTTTATTCAAGAAACCTGCCTTTTTATTTACTACCAATCAAATCCGATTTGGTCATTTATTTAAGAAATAATCAGAGTATTTGTTCCAGCTGTGGAAAATGTAAACATGAGGATCTGGTTAAAAGCCTTGCCTCATATAGGTTACATTTGAACATAATAGGATGCATGAGAACAGATTGTTCCTCCCTGGATAGAGAGGAGGGCTGCTTCATGGAACAAAGGGCCTCTGCTGCTGACACACAAGGGGTTAAGGTGTGTGAACGCCCGGGTTGGTGCTGATGGTTTTCAGGCACGATGATTAACGATATTGATCCACGAAACACGCAGAATTGTAATGTTTTAACACCGAGGGGGGAACAAAGAGCCGAGCCGTCCTCATCTAATTGATCGGTACTCGCGCTGAAATAATGTAATTAGTCTTTGTGCGCGTAATTATTTCTCTGCGCCCAAATCATTAACTATTAACAACTTTTTTTCAACAAGAAAATGCCCGAATATCTGGAATGATGATTGATGCAGAGAGAGCGCCTGCCTGCACGAAAACAAGTCTTTCTAAATGTGGCTTCTGAAGAAAGGGAGCTTGCTTTCAACCTGATCACAAACTTGGTTTTGAAGGCAGAGCGCCCCGCCCTCTTGGTCCTTATAACCAGAAAGCCTGTTCGCAGGACGTTCAAACATAACAGGAACACTGGAGACCGCATCGCTGTGCACGAACCATTCCTGGAGACCAACTCTGGCTACAAAGACTTTAACGGATTACTCTGGTTGTTTATCTTCATATGACCGCGAGCAAACGACCTGAAGTGACCATGGATTTTCTCAATCACAACTATTTGAACGCGCGCAACCCCTACGACTACACTTTTAATTTTTGGAACGACTATCTCGGGCTCACCACGTTGGTGACGAAGAATAACAAACTCAGCATGCCTCAGAATCCCAACTCCATCACAGAGTCCCTGAAAGCCACGCTGGGTTTGGATGACTCCCCGGCGTGTCCGTGCGTAATCTCGGGAGGAGTTGGAGAAAACGGGCACCTGGACTGCTGCTGCCCGTCTGGAAGCCCCCCTCCGACCTCCATCCTGGACCTGAAGGAGCGTTTCTCCATACTGAGCCCCTTCCACAGCCAGCTCGGGGTGCAGCTGCCGGAGAGAGAGGTGGGTTTCGGTGGGAGCTTCGCCGGGTTCGACCTGTTCGGCATGGAGAGGAAGATGCGTAAACCCGCCTCCAGGAGCAAGCAAGAGCCCAAAATCTGCGTCTTCTGCCGAAATAACGGAGCGCCAGAGGAGGTGTACGGCTCCCACGTCCTGAAGACCCCGGATGGGAGGGTGGTGTGCCCGATTCTGAGGGCTTACACCTGCCCCCTGTGCAGTGCCAACGGGGACAATGCCCACACGATAAAATACTGTCCGCTGTCTAAAGACCAGCCATCCCAGCGACCATTAAAGGGAGGGAGGGCTGTGGGGGGTAAGAGGATGAAAATATTCTGAGCAGATATGGCTACAAAGTTAAAATGAATTGCACTGAACAATTTCCAGATGACTGTTTTGATTTCGGCTCTAGCCTTTATCCCAGTTTCATAAACATATTGATTTCCTCTAAGATCTCTTATATTTTTATAGTTATCTTTTATCCACATAGAATAATGTTATGCTTTATACATTGGATTTATTTTTCTTGCTAGTTCATAGTCATTTGAGCGTGTGTGCATATAAATACATACCAATAATCACAACGTGTGAATACATTTAAAGAGTATTTTGGTCATGTAGGGAAACACAGTGACATTGGCAAAGGGGATGAATGTCATATTTCTTACCAAGTATTTTTGTACAGTGAGCTAAGCTCGCTGCGATTTTCTTTCTCGTCTTAGAAAACCAAAGTTATGTTTGCCATTAAAGAAGCTCAAGAATGTGTCATTCATGAGTGCATTTGTGCGTCTGAGTGGAGGAGGAACTCTTTGATCCGGTCTGCCTGCCTCAAAAACTCCACCACATATTTTCCAACTTGCTCCCAAAAGTTGATATTCGAGGCAGGAAGAAAAAAAAAAGAGACAATGTGGCCTCTGTTTAAGGCTCATGTTCTCTAGGGAACATTATAATCAATTGTTGCCAAGCCAAACCTCTTTTCCAATCCGATGTTATGAGAATGTTATCTGACTTCACAAGCAGTCAGAAATGAGATTTATTACATTTCTTTATGTTTACATTCCCAAATAAGGGCGACACACTGGATTTCCTTTCTCCGTCAGCTCTCTCTTTCTCTCTGGTGATCTTCTTTCTTTTTGTTTTGATTTGCCCAGACAATGTACCCACCACAGAGAGTCCCATGTACCTTACACTCTGAGCATAGGGGGAACAAGAGCAAATGAATGTTCAATAACATGTGATCCCATTATTTCTTTTCCTGAAGAATCCAAAAAAGATGCAAAAATGTTGTGAATGTATGATTGAAAGTGTCACTTGCAGGACTGCACATTTATGACAGTTTTGTTAACCAAAGGAATACAATTGCATTGAAGAAATAAGAGAGATTTGCTGTATTGTATATAAAGTGATGTTTATTCAGTATTTTAACATTACAAGTGACTTCAGAGGGCGCTACCTCAACAGGATTTTGTACTTACATGTCAAATGTCAACAGCAGTTTATTGATATAGTGCTGCCATTTATAATAAGGGTTTTGATAGTATTTTTGATCTTTGTATAACATAATTGTATTTTCATTTCGTTGCATTTAACATTATGGAAGTGAATTTCCAAGAAGCTATAAGCATTGCTCGCCAAAAGGTGATTGTCTGTACATAATGATTATACCCATACTTTTTAAAGTTTAGTTGTTCAATGTGACATTCTTGAGAGTGTGCAAGGTATTGAAAAAGGCTGACAAAATGTGCCACTTTTAACAGAGGTTTTTTGGATTAAATGAATAATAGAAAAAAAAGAAACACTGTTGAACTTTGTTATTTATATTTTACCACAATTTCCTGTATGCTGCTGTGCAGAATAACAACATATGAATCCACTAGAGAAATAAAAACCTATCAAATATTTGGATGTGGTCATGTTTGCTCAACATCTGACTGAGAGGGTGTATACACTTTTCCTAAGTTATGTAAGAGTGTAGAATTACTGGTTTATTGACTGTCTAAGCATTCTTTTCTACTGTTTGAATTTAAGCAGGAAAGTCAACTAAAAACACATTTACAGGAATAGCCCAGCCTTTCCCTAATAGGCCTTTGACTGACTGCCTCACTGACTTAATAAAACAGAGAAAGTGTTGAGCCCTCATGTATGCAACAAGACATTTCCCAGAGAAAAACTCCCCTCTAACCTTTTCTTTTGGACGAACTGATCCACTGCTCTGGTATCTCAAAGATTTGTCTCTGAAGGACAAACACAGAGCCACGGTTGTTCGCGGTTGTTTAGGGAGGTCTGCCCACACAAGAATGTCTTGGCTTATGCCTCGCCATTCAAACGGATCATGTTTGCACTGAAGTGGATTGAATAGCTGGCCCTTCTCCGCCTGCCATCTGTGGAATGGCTGCTGCTGCTGCAGACATATTAAGGGGCTCCAAAAACAGGCAGGAAGCTTCTTGTTTTCCTGGAAGGAGCTGTACACAGTCGTGCAGCTGTGACTGCTTTTTTGGTTTCCTACAAATGTCAAATCAATGAGGAAACAATAAATAGAGGAGAACCACGGTGTGTTTGTGAATGGCTGCCTGTCTGCGGCCTGTTCACCACCAACACAACCTCAGACGCCCCTAATTGCTGCTGACGCTGAGCATACAGGGCAAAAACACATCAAGAGCACTGTACATACATTAGCCCCAGGCATTCAGCTGGTGTCATCCACACCTTTGCCCCCCCACCCCTCCTCTGGCTTCATGCATCTCTCCAGCTGAGTCTGCTCCATTAAAAATGGATGACTACTAAGTGCAACAGGGATTTATCTCAGTGAGAACAGTGGTGAAAAAGCCTGGAGGGTTAGCATTTCAAATACAGTCAGCTAACAGGTCTTAGTCCCTGTACGCCGCGGCCTCCATTAGCCACTCAGCAGACTGGGTCCATAATCTACTTAGCTCACCATTTATGAGATATGTATCTTTCATGATCATATAATATGTTTAAGATGGTCGGTTTTTATGCTGTATACAATTTGTGTGCACAACAGATCTTCCTGCAGAGCTATAGGGGACGAAGCAGGTTTGTTTTAAGCTTTGCCATGTACTGAACTTCCATGTATTTGAATATGTATACTCTTATATAAATATTAGCAATGAAAATGTTTTAATTAATGGGGAGAATTATGCATAAGGTGTTGACTCAGAGTTATCTCCAAGAATGAGCAGCAGGATCCCCTCTGACAGGTGATTAGGATTCAGCTAATGCTCCGCAGCATTGGTTAGTCTTTGCTGTTAATGTGATTTAGAAGATTCATTAATTCACATTGCCCTTCTTACACTGGATGTTTCCTGTTTAAAGCGATGTAGTCACTATGCACTAGATTAGTGGTGCCCAACATGTTGTACAGATGTACCAGTATAGACCCATTAGGCACTGCTTCATGAAACCAGTCTGATAGATGGCGTGACTTCATGGCACCGCCCAGTAATATTTCACTTTCACTGCAGAGAAAACACAGCAGCTGATCTGAGTCATCTTGGCTTTGTCTAGATTTAGGTTTGCTTTGTGTTCTCTTTGTTGTTGTTATTGTTAAATGTGCATTTGTATAATGATTTGTCAATCATTAGGAGTACAATTAAATGGATGTTTCAACCATGTACCTATACAATTAGCTTGTTAAATGGCTCAATGCAGACTTTAAGCTCTTGGTTGATGTAACTGAATACATATATAAATAAATTAAATATAATACATACATTAAAGTAATATCAACACCATAGCCATATTTAATCCGATGTGTCTGATGCTTTCCTCTTAAAGAAAGATATTTGGATACTAAATCAAAATGTATATATTGGTTGTAATGCAGCTTAACCATCAAATATTTCTCCGTGGTAAAGGGCCCTCTTGGGAATAACTGCAGTATATAATAAGAGGATTTTGATTAGTCTGAAACTTCTTCTCTTGACCTTTTAATTTCACATTTCTCATGTAAAAGGTCACAGTAATATAGGTTTTTGTTGTATGCTTTCCTATAGTACACTGTAACGATCCTTAAAGGACAAAATGTATCTGTGCCATTTCAAAAGCATTCCTCTTTCTTTATCGAGCCCCTAAAGCAATGTTTAAGGCAAATTATAAGCATTATAAATAAGGATAATACATCTATTGCTTACATAAACTACCTGCAATCATGATATAAAACCTTCTTCATAGTTATAGTAATCATAGATGCTGTTGGCTGAAGACATGTCTTTTTTAGATTATCCATGAATACAGAAAAACTAGTTTAGACGCAAATTATTGTTGTCTATGTGCTGTATTTGTTGTAATAAAGCAGACTTATTTAAACCGTATGTGTCTGCAGGACAAAGCTAACCCTGAAATATCTTTTCTAAAAGACCCAACAGTACATTAGCATAGCATCCTTCTCTTTCATTGACCCGCATGTCGTGTTGAAGGCTGATAATAAGCCACAGATCTGCAGAATTCATGTATGGGTCCCGTCCTTTCCCAGAATACACATGTAATGAGGATGCTCCTGTCGCCTAGCAACTCCTGGAGATAAAATTGGACAGCAGCTGGGCATGAAAGTCATTCGAGAGAGCGAGGTAAAAGAGGATATCATCTCTGGCCTATACATTAAATGGCTTATTGGTGCTGGTTTGATTTTAAAATGGGAAGGACAAAAAAATTGCGGAAAAAAAGGGTTTGGGGCATAATAGACATCCTTTCAGCACCTTACTGCTCCCTGTGGTGACACAATTAATTACAAAAACATTCATACCTGCTCTGTGACACTTCATAAATGCAGTGTTATTAGAATCCAGCGATGTGGAAGGGATCATAATGACGAGTGTGGTGTTATTGAACTCTCTGTCAACAGCGCTGACCATATCTCAGCGCCGCGATAACAACTGTGTCCCTCCGAGGGCAGATTACAGCTTTGATGCTGTAATTGAAATTTCACAACGGATTTATTTGAAACCAAAACCCGTTGCCGTTTAAGTGAGGCGGACAGGTTATTAAGTTTCCTTCACAGCATGATCAGCTTATTTCTCAGGGGCTGTTTCACTGGTGCAGATGTACTGTCAGTAGAAATAATCCTCCAGGTGTACCCAGAGAAGGCAATGTCAAGTAATCTCAACATTTATTCAGCGTGTGTGTTCTTAAAAAGGTGTTCGGCATTTGAAGCAAATACTCGTCTGTTTGGCTTCAGTCATCGCTCTGGGTAGTCTCAGTTTATCCTTTTTTATTGGCATGTAATTATATAAGTCAATGAAATAAAACAAAACAGCAGGAGACTTGTGTTCTGCTTTTATCTGTGCCGTACATTTTCAAACATAGTCTTAGAATCAGGAAGATTTTAATTTCCTCCGAAAATTGTTTCCCAGAAAATAATCTCTAATTATAAATCCAGATTAAATTAACTAATATTATACTGATATAAAAGATGCTTCTTTCCTTCACTCTATCAGAGAATCATAATCAGAATACGTTTTGCCGGAAGGGGAAATTGGGTTTTGTGACATTTGCCCCATTTCAGAATAAAATAAAAATAATAATATTTATTAAAATATAAGAAGTTTAATTGGAAATGTGCAATAAAAAGATAAAATAAAAATAAAGTTACTATATTTATATAAACATAACATTTGTAAGTGAAAATGTGTCATAAAAGAGAAATGTTCTGTATGCAACCATTGCCTTTCAGCTCGCTCCAGTGTTAGTTCAGCTCCATCACTAATCCCTCTATCAGCAGAGATAATCAGGGCTGCTGAATGTAACAGAAATACACAAACAAACATGTCAATAAACTACCCCACTGAAAACAAGACTATCTTATTGGAGACCAAAAATCACTTATTTAAGAAGTATTGTTTTTGATTACGGCCTTGAAGAATATATTATGCTGTTTTATGTTTTTGTGAGATTTATGATTAATGATTTTGGACCGAAGAAGAGACACATTATTTCTTAATCCTGGCCAATAAGAGCTCATTGTAGGTTTTGGAAAGTTGCAATTACAGTAACTCCAAATTCCTATATCCTAAAAAAGGTGTGAAAAAGGGGGAAGGGGTTTTATACTGCTTAGTGATCTGACAAGGATATCATTTAACCCATCCTAGTACCAGGAGTCTAGTACTAGGAGCAGTGGGCAGCTATTGTACAGCGCCCGGGGAGCAATGGGAGTGAGGGGGGAAGGGGGATGTCCGGTGCCTTGCTCAAGGGCACCACGGCAGGGCAGGAGGTGAACTGGGACCTCTCCAAGTAGCAGTCCACACTCCATATTTTAGGTCTGGTCGGGGACTTGAACCGGCGACCCTACAGCTCCCAGTCCAAGCTCCACTGAGGAACCACGCGGAAAGTGCATTCACACTATGTTTCCATGTAATTGACCAGTTTTTTGATAGTAACTGAAACAAAGACCACATCGATTGTAGTATTACTAAGTGAGCGCCGGTTTATGGCTATGACTCCAGGTATTTGCATGGTTGTGTTAGGGGTGCGGCAGAGATCGATCGTGGCTCTCTGCTTCACAAAAGCAGCTCATTGGCCAGAAGCCTTGGTAGAAATTGTTCAGCAGGTCAAAGCGCGACAGGCCAACCCCCTGAAACTTTTCGGCATCTCCTAGACAGGAAAGGAATGGGAAAGATAAATCTTTTGTTGGGCGGAAAGTCCCGTAGTTCTGGTTGGCCCCTGCTTTACCCTAAAAAGGGACGTGACTAAATGATGTGGCATTATTATGTTGGGTTATTATTAGAATAGAGAAGTAAGATTTGAGTAAAAGGATTTGTCTTTCCCACTGTGTTTAAATGTAGTTGTTTTGTCTGAAGTTAAATGACAGAAGAAAGAATGCGCTGAATAAAGAAAGAATATTCACCATAAATAAACATTCATGTCGTATTTTGAAGCTACAAAAGTTAAGGTAAAATGAAGAAGATTTACAGCCAAAAATGTAAGTACTCATGAATAGGTGCACAGGAATATGCACACAAGCCCACCCATTAGCCGTTTGTTCTTTGACATTTACACATCAATACTTGGATCTACCAGCATGCCTACTAATGATAAACATAGCATCTGTGCTCTGGCTCAGGTCCGTCTCACCTCTCTCAGTTCTTTCTGCCCTGCATTTCCCATATTCCCAAGACACACGCGTGCCACATCCAGGCGGCGGGTCTTCACACCACATCGCGCCATGTTTTCCATACCGCTTCAACAGGAAAAAAGAAAATGAATGTAGCAATGTGTAATCCT
>NW_011349558.1:170965-181873 GCF_000735185.1 Notothenia coriiceps | reverse complement strand
GGTGGTCAGTGGTTGAATGCAGTGTTGAACAGGTGGGTTTTGAGTGATGTTTTGAATGCTGTGAGGCAGGAAGAATCTCTGATGGATTGGGGTTGTGAGTTACAGAGGGTGGGTGCAGCAACGGAGAAGGCTCTGTCCCCCAGGGCTTGAGGTTGGTCCGGGTGGGGGGGGACAGGAGGTTGACAACCTGTCTGAAAGACGCCGTCGAGGCCCAGTTTGAGTTACCGTTAACGTTATACGAGCCTATACATAAAGAAAGAAAGGATGGAAGACCTTAAGTTGTTTATTATATTATTTGAGTTTTGCCTCTTTGTTTCATTAGTTTTGACTCTTATAAAGGCCTGTTTTCTTTGTTGAATGTGTGAAATGTTGTTATTGTGCGTGAGACCATTGCTATTTACTACTAAAGTACTATTAACTTTTCTCGAAGCTCCAGAAACAGGAGGATATTCACTTTAATATGAATCATATTTTACAAGCAGAATGAAAATGTTATCTAGTATAAAAGATATTAAGTATATCGGTATTTGTAGTAATATTCTCCATGTCATGGGATGTTCTATTTAACACAAACATTACTGTGACCGGGATTTGCAAATGAACATATAAAATCCAGGTATTCACAATTTTAGTTGGGAACATGATCAGGTGTACTGTCCATTTTCACAGCTGCCTTTGTATTTACCCACATAATAACACTGTTTGAACGCTGATAATAAGTTACAGATCTGCACAAT
This sequence comes from Notothenia coriiceps, assembly GCF_000735185.1. NCBI lineage: Eukaryota > Metazoa > Chordata > Actinopteri > Perciformes > Nototheniidae > Notothenia > Notothenia coriiceps. The sequence continues at coordinate 181,136 of NW_011349558.1, read as the reverse complement.
TCATGCATTGCTCCCATCATTTCCCAGAATACACTGGTACTGTGAGGATGTTCCTGTCGCCTAGCAACTCCTGGAGATAAAATTGGACGGCAGCCAAGCATGACAGTCATTGGATAGAGCGAGGTAAGAGGGGATATCATCTTCAACCTTCAAATGATGGCACAGTGCTGATCTGAAGACAGTTAACTGCATTCGGAAAACAGCTGCATGTTTTTATATTTAGATATTTCTAATAAAGATGCGAGTTAAAAACTGATAGGCCTATGGATGTTTTGTTTCCGTGTTTGAAAAGAGCCTGAGTGTAAGGTGCCGCTCACACGGGAACGTTTGCGTTTATGCACAGTATGCGTTTTCAAAAAAGTCTTCCGTTCACACGTAGGCTATTCTTTTCATTTTGACGTGTCTGTTCACACGAGAACACTGGAAATGCTGGACACGCTGTAGTACATATGCCGGGACTGTAAGTGGCGCTGTAATTTCAGCCACAAAATACACCAAAAGCAGCGAAGAAGACCCCGGAGCAATGTTGCCATGGCTACCCTTCTGTTTATGCCCCGCGGTTGATTTAGCAACATGTGGTAGTTCATGTAATTATCCATGTCNCTTTATCCAGTCTTTACGACCGCTCAAAGCGCTTTACATACTACATGTCATTCACCCATTCATACAGAGCAGTGTACCGTACTCTAGGAACTAACACTCACACACCGTTGGCCATCGGGAGCAACTCAGGGTTCAGTATCTTGCCCAAGGACACATCGACATGTTGGCTGCACGGGCTGGGATCTAACCAACAACTTTCTGGTTGAAAGACGACCGCACTCCCTCGCAGCCACAGTTTTCTTTAAATGAGTTAGAGGGCGAGGTTTCAGGACTCTAACATTAGTATTTTATTATTCTCCACTGCTACTTAGCTTCTTGTGAACACTCATCAGCAGCCCTTGTACAAAGGACATTGACTTTCACTTTGAAATACCTGCCACAAGATATTGCTTCTAGACATTCCCCTGAATAAAGTTGTTCTGCCACTTTACAATATTTGTTTTGTGTTTTTAACCAAAAAACATTCACCTGATTTTGAAAAAATTCCAGTGACGCTTAAAGGTCTCCTATTATGCAAAATCTACTTTTTCAGGGCTTTTATACATAAACATGTGTCCCCTCAGATCAGAGTGGCTAACGAATTTTTGGCTTGTGTAACCATTAGCCAATCACCAACCAAGCTAACCCCGCCCCCCTTATCACCTGAATCTCCTCCTAGAGCACCATTGAGTTCTTTTTAACCAAATATCTCTCAGAGGGGCGTGGGGAGTGGCTCCTTATTTTCATCTAAAGTAACAGACAGACAATCAGCACTTTGGAAACAGGGCTGAAACAGAGGGGATTATGGGTAATGCAGCAATGATCTGTTTGGTGTTTGGAGCCAAACACTTCTGAGACATGTTCTGTATATATCTGAGACATATAATATATTGATGAAAAAGCGTATAATAGGGGACCTTTAAGTGGTTTCTCCTCCCAGATGCAGTACCTCTCTCAGTCTGTGGGTAGTGCTGTTGCACCATCTTCCTTCACTCTGGTCCAAATCGTTGAGGGTCTTATAGACTTGCCCTGTATCCACCTGGAAGTGGTACAAAAGCACAGTTGTGCAGGAAACTTCTGCAATTTCCTCCCTCTTGAGTCACAAACGCATTACTGTGCCTCGCACCCAAACCACAACCACATGGGACCCGGTGCAGCGCTGGAATTTTCCCACTGACAAAAACACATTAACTGTACACAACTCACTGCCGGGCTGTTCCTCTGCTCGTCTCCATGAATGAGCCTCTTCTTAGCAGCACCTGTCCTGTTTATGTAGGAAAACATTAGTAGTTAGTAGTAGTAAAAGAACAGTATCTAAATCTGCCCCTCGACTAATGTCAAATTTGGATCTCCAATGAGGATTTTGTATTTCTAGAATTATCTGTCTTCCTGATGTTTGAGTTGTTCTGGCTTTCATCTGTGTGTCTCAGCACTCTACAACTTTGTGATTAACCAAACTGTCAGTGGTGGTGATTAATCTATGTTGACATTTAGAGACACATAAAAATAATGCATTACAGAGATGTTTAAAGGGGCCCTATTATGCTTTTTGGGGTTTTCCCTTTCCAGTAGTCAGTGTGTTATATAGGTTTTGTATGCATGTAAATGGTCTGCATTGTATGCAATAGGCTAAGGGGCGGGACATCTCTAAGCGGTTGACCAACCACAACAGAGCCGGCCAGTTAACCAATCAGAGCAGACAGCGCTCTGGTTTCAGACAGAGGGTGAAACAAGATGTTGTGACAAAAAATACAAAATTGGAACGGAAAATACTGAAAAGAATACTTGAAAAAGGCCAGTAATAAATGCATCACCCATCATAACCGTCTCTTGTTCCTGGAAAGCAGAACCAAACTCTGTCAGTAACTCCCAGCAGTGTAATCTCTGGTTTCCTGTTATAGTTTGGTTGTGCTTACATTTTAAAGTTCTTCCTCCAAGTATAAGAGAAACAGAATTCACAAAGAAAACAAGCAGCTGTATAAAGTTTACTTTAAAGTTTGTTCAAACCAAAAGCCTAACTATTGATGCTCCCTCCTACAGAGAAATAAATCTTCCAAACTCCCCTGAAACCTTTAGTAACATTTCCATCAGATTCACCCAACTATCTCGATTGTGTGGAAAAGACCACCCTCTGGCACTTTTAATCCACTGCATTATTAAATAAGACAAGATAGAAAACGGATCAATTTACCACTTGGACGGTGATCAATGTACCAACACGATCACAAGAAAACAACCCTGGGCCATTTGAAATGAACACTTTGCCTACTGGAATGAAGTTGCTTCGATGTGAATGAAAACAAATTATTATCCATTAAATAGTAAGTACTTTGAAACAGATTGGTGTTTAGTGTTTTTCTGTGATTTATAACCCTATCTTATTTACCGTCAGTCACACGTGTTTTCAGTTACCCCGCTCAGTTTGAAGTTACTCTGGAGGTCAAAGGATCAAGAGGGTCCTAAAGTGTGTCTTCTCAAAATTCCATAAATGTAGTTTACTCTATGTGCCCTTTGCATGGTACACTTAAATGCTAGTAGTAATGTAATGTGTACAGTACCGTAGTGATAATACCTTTTTGCAGTTGTTATACCAAAATAAATACGATGCTCTTGAACTAACGATGCAGTGTGTCCCAGTTTGCATGCTGACAAAACACTGTCCTTACTTGCATACGATAGCAAAATGTGTATTAATTGTTTAGCATACATGCCAGTTCGCCCACTATCTTCTTGTGCAAAACTTGTTTAGACATAAGTAAACATCAGCAGTGAAATGAAAAATCAAGAATTGTTAATTGTGGGACTTTTGAAGTGTAAACAAACAACAAAAGTGCTTAGAATTAGTTTGTTGTGGGGAACTGGAGCGTCACCTTTACTGTTAGCATAGCAGAGATGTTTGTACTTTTGTAAAATTTGGCATGTGTGAAACGTGAGTTGTTTTCAAAGATTATTTAAATGTTTTCAGCTTTGGGCAGCGAACGCCTCGGCACGCTCAAAACACAACCAGATTCAGTGTGTAGATACACGGACTAAAAACACTAAATCTGTTTCCAATTACATGCAGTTTATCAGGGCACAGTGTTCGCCCTCAACAAGCAAAACACAATAAACAATTGAGTTTGGATGCAAGTCAAGTGTAGTCTGTCTAATGCTGGAAAACACTTTAAATGCATTTCACATCACCTGTAATCGACCAGGGAGATAGAAACAGATAATTCAATTTTTTTTAATTGTCTTTACAGTTCAAAGATAATTTGTAACCATTTTGACAAATATAACACATAGTTTAACAGTGAAAGTATAAATACATGTCTTATATGTGCACATCACTGGTGCTGTTAAAGCTGTTTCTACACATTATGTTAATTTCCAAACAGTGGATGATGGAGCTAAAGCACTAAACTCACACCTTTTGCTCAATTATCTCAGTTTGTATAACAAAGGTAATACATCTCTAAGATGCCGTTTACACGAGAACAAAACGGGCTGGATCCGCATAGTTTCTCTTGCGTATAGCCCTTTCATTTACACGAGGCCGTAACAAAACGATATAAACGGACCCCACAAATGATAACGGGTCCCAAGGTGGATAGATTTGCAAATGAAACGCTCTGGGGGTCAAACGAGTCCGTGTAATCACCTCTATACTGTACGATCATTTCCTGAAAAAATAACGATAGCCCCACCTCTCCCCGCCTCTGCTGCTCACTGCTGTAGCTAGTGCTACTGCTACTGACCATGCTACAGATGTTAATGCAAAATCTACAGCAACTCTACCACAACCATCAGCAACAAGTGGACATGGATAATTACATGAACTACCACATGTTGCTAAATCAACCGCGGGGCATAAACAGAAGGGTAGCCATGGCAACATTGCTCCGGGGTCTTCTTCNATGATTTAGTATCACTACTTTCTACTCAAGTGTAAATACTGAGTTCTTCTTTCTCTACTGATTTGAATAAATGGCAGGAACTGAACATCATGTATGCTATTAGCATACATGATGTTCAGTTCCTGCCATTTATTCAAATCAGTAGAGAAAGAAGAACTCAGTATTTACACTTGAGTAGAAAGTAGTGATACTAAATCATAAAAAGACTTATTACATGTTAAAGCCCAGCATTAGTAAATTGTACTAAAGTAAATTATCAATATATACTTAAGTACCAAAGTAAAAGTACTAGTAATGGCCAATTTCAGAATCGTTAATATTACATTAGTAGATTTTGATTATTTATGCATTGGCAGGCGGCAGGGCGACTGTGGCTGCGAGGGAGTGCGGTCGTCTTTCAACCAGAAGGTTGTGGGTTCGAACCCAGCCCGTGCAGCCAACATGTCGATGTGTCCTTGGGCAAGATACTGAACCCTGAGTTGCTCCCGATGGCCAACGGTGTGTGAATGTGTGTGAATGTTAGTTCCTAGAGTGAGGGCACTGCTCTGTGTGAATGGGTGAATGACAGTATGTAAAGTGCTTCGAGGGGTCGTAGAGACTGGATAAAGCGCTATATAAGTAAGTCCATTTACAACTCTGTTTTAATGCATTCTACTGACTTCAGCTTCGACTTGATCACAATTCAGGTCCACTAGCTGATCAAAAATGTTCACTATCTCAACATCCCTCAACTGGTCATCTACTTCATCAACTCCTCAACAAGTTTTTGTCTCACTCTCAACCACAGATTCAGTAAACTCATCAACCATCATCTCTAACCTGTGTCCTTAGTTCCTTGCTTGAACTCCTTTTACACAAATGAGTGAACAAGCCCTTTGACCCATAGTATAACAACTCTGATGACACTTACTTTATATTCTCTCTAATCTTTTCTACTAACATCCGAATCAATTTATGAAACATTCACATTGAAAATCATTCAAAATGTGGCTTTAGAATAAAACGTTGAATGCGTTTTCTTTTGGTACGACACTTTTCTTTCATTTTTAGATTTGGGCATATTTTCCAAACAACAATTATTAGGAAAACGTATTATGCTGAATGTTAAGGGTTCCCATTTAAATCCTGATTCTGATAGTTTTGGTATTCTCAGCTCGTTATTTACAAAGTAGATTGTGGAGGCGTGTGGCGCAGTGGGTTGTGCGCAGGTGTTCGGAACATGGGGTCAAAGGTTCAAACCCCACTGCAGTCAGCATGTCGTTGTGTCCCTGAGACATTTCACCCCAAATTGCTCCTGTGGGGATTTTCCAAAGTATTGAGTTTGTAAGTCACTTTGGATAAAAGAGACTAACAAGTGGCATGTAATGTAATGTAGATGATCAGCATACAGGGAACATGCAGCTCAAATCAATTGCGGTAAAACCATCAAATCAAAACCCTACAATCATCTTTTGATATAATTTTAAACATATTTATTAGGCCATTTACTACAGCGACTGATTTTGTGTGAATAATTGAATTGTATATATATTAATATATGGATATTGCTGTACCCATGTTCACCTATTGACTAAGTATACTATATGTCATAGTGATTAGTTATATAGATTGGTGGTCTTTAAATCGTTACCATGCAGAGATAAAATACTTAGTTTGGATGAAAATAAATCACTTGGTAGTTTGTACTGTGATCAAATGTGTGAGTTAAACGTTTAATTGGGATGAGGATTAGATTTCACCTCCAATTTCCCAAGACTTTAATTCACTATGTATCTAAAACAGAATCAGCTTGCCATAGGGTTTTATTAACATCCAATTATACTGCGGTGCAATAGGATCTCTCCTGTTTAGATTAGTCCCCCTGTGGGAAACACATGTCAAACCATGGCACTGTTGATATGCATTCTCCGAGCATCTAAAGGAAACTAAAACTAACTTTCTTCTTTTCACTTTTGGCTGTAGTCACGGGGGAGTTATGGTCAGAAATAATGGCCACTCACAATCTGCCATCTGCCCTTATATAGCCTACTTTAGTCTAAATTGTGGTTTTTCTTCATAATTAACAGGCAACATTTACCATCTGGCTCAGCTGCGGCTAACATTTCCCATCTGCTACGGTACATTTTCATTTGATTCTCTCATGACGTCCATTAAAACTAAAGTGTGATGTTTGATTAAAAGATAAAAAAACTGAGAGTAGAAAATCTAGACTGTGAATGAACAAAATAGCAGCTAACACCGAGTTTCTGTCACCTTTAAAAAAGACTTCCAATTTCATATAGACATATTTGTTGTCTATATGAGTAAGTGTTATATGTTGTCCAATGCAAGAAAACAACCCAATACACACATTCACAGTAGGTTAGATATTTTTTATATTTTTTGTGTAAAAATGTTAAAGCGTTCAATTAAAGCAGTTCATTTCATTGAGGAGTGATTCACGAATCCCGTGATTATGTGTGTATCGTTGTCTCTAGAGTGTAATGTGGAGCTGCATTATCTGAACATCTTTAAAGTCAAAGTACGGTTCATGTTGAGCCTCTAGCACCCTCTGGTGTTTTCATATACAACTACAGATGGTGCAAATCTACTGTACGTTCCTGTCGAACAACACTTGCAGTAGTTAGGAAGGCAGTGAAGACAAGATACATTTTTGACCTATGAATTTGAATTTCCTACAAGATATTCTTGGTATAGAATATATATTGGGATACATGCAATACTTCTCAATATTTGGTTTAATATTGGATTTATAGTGACAGTTGAAACAACATCCACAATATTCATTTGGCTGCTACCTAAAAAATATTTATATATATACCTAATAATTATATAATAATATATCATATTTCAATGACTTGCATATACTCTTATTGCACTATTTCACTTTTTTAAACTATTTTCTTCTTGTATTTACTATTTACTTTATTTACTTTACTATATTTTTCTGTTTATCTGTGTTTTGTGTTGCACTGTTGGAGAAGGCTGTGACACAAGATTTTCATCGACATAACTACACTGTAGCTATGTTAGTTTGACAAATAAAGAACCTTGAACCTTGAACCTTGAATGGTTTTCATGTCTTCTTTCTGCTCCAAATTTCTGAGGTTAAGATTTACCCCCTCAGCCATAAGGAGAGAAAATATATTTTAGGAATGACATTTTCCATTGCTATGATGCTGTTCTCACTTGTGTTTGAGAAGTTAAAGGGGCCCAATTATGCTCAATTTTTCAGATTCATATTTGTTTGTTGTGCCTATACTGTGACATGTCTCCATGCTTTAATGCTCTTTATTTTTCTCATTCTGCCTGTGCTGCAGCACCTCTTTTCACCCTCCGTCTGAAACCAGAGCCCAGTCTGCTCTGATTGGTTAGCTGGCCAGCTCTGTTGTGATTGGTCAACCGCTTAGAGATGTCCCGCCCCTTAGCCTACAATGAATTGGAGCGCTAGCCGATTGTAGTGGCATAGTGATGTCATTATGTTACAGAAGTAAACAAAGGAGTCCAATGGAGGCGTTTCAGGCAGGGGGGGGAGAGAAACTTTAGGATTTTAGCCTTTGCAGACCATTTACATGCACAACAACCTATATAACACACTACAGGAAAGGAATAACCGAAAAAGCACTAAAGAGCCCCTTTAAAAGTACTCTCTTTAATGCGAGACCATGCACCCACCATTATCATAATTCAGATTCAATCTTCTTTTCCAAGTTAGTGAGATAAGATGTCCTGATTCGAAGGGATTAGAGAGAGATGTTGTGTCTTGTTTTGGTCATGATGGTAATCTATATTTAGAAAGAAAGCTTCATGGGTAATTCCCAGGACTGGCTGGACAAATGTTGGCAGATGGGAAGTAAAGAAGGACATTTTCATTTTCATCTCCTTCAACAAAAAAACTGACAAAGTGCATGGGTAAGCAGCACCTGAAGCCCGGACCCCCCAGGTGAGAATATGTGAGAGAAAGGAGCACACGGAGTTGGTTGCTCACTTTGAAAGCAGCTGAATAACGTCTGATTGCACTCCGAGTGGTGGTTAACTAAAACCACCATCAGTGATTGTCTGAAATAAAACAGCTGTTTGAAATATACATGAGGAAGGAAACCAGACTTTCTTTTGTTTCCTGGCCAAATCCTGACATCTAAAAGCAGCAGGCCAATACCATCACAGAATGAATAATGACTGTGTGTTCTGTATTACAAAAGAAATGCCATACCCAAGCTCTCTGCGTATCTCATAAGATATTGACAATATATGTGTTACTGTTGTCATTAAGGTGCCTGTAAACATTGCAATGATAGTTAAATATTCCACTGATGAGGAAACATGTAGTCTGTCACTTATAGGTTTGTATATGCACTTCACCTCCTGCTGAACTCTGGTAATATTCTGTAATAGCAACAGCTTCAAAGCATTAAACGACAAGTCATTAATCAGAATCACACATGTGTTTCACTGACAACTCATTACCATACTTTTTTCTTTCACTGTAATTCCCTTTGATTAATCATTTGGAAAAAAGTTTGGAAAGACTACTAGAATATTATACTTGAGGAAAGGTTTTTTTTACTGAAATACAAGTAGAATAGATTTGGTAATATATCCTCTTTGCACATTTTACATTTTGAAAAGGGAAAGGAAGTGGAGGGAAAATAGTTTGAGTGATGATAATGTTGCAAAATAAAGAACCTGAGAATACATGTAGGATACACAATTTAGTACACTACCATGTGAAAATACACATAGAGACTTGATAAAGGCCTACTAATAAACAATACATGTATAGCACCTTTGAGACTGTAACTAACACAACGGTTTTCCACAGTGTAACCTCACTTCAATTAACCAAAAAAGAGGAAAGAACTCTAAAAAATAAACATTTAAAAATAAATATGAAGATCAGTATGGACACCACGGCGGGTGCAACAAGTGTTATTAAGCTCCAGAAAATAATACAGCCTGACAATTTCTTATAGAATCAACAGCTCAAGACATGCAACCTACACACAGACACATCCACACAAACAATGCTATGTTGCCTAGTAACATTGACATCCTCCTGTTGTACTCACCTGGCTGTCTGTACGCCTTTCTGTGAGTCCTGTGCACAGTGAAGTCCACAACAACAATCCTCTCTAGGCTCATCTCTGCTCCTTCACTCTCAAAACAAAATACATCCAGTCCACGCTGTCCAACACAGCTCCTCAAAGTGTTCAACATGTTGAATTTGAAGATGCTCTGCAGTCACAGATCCCAGAAAGTTCTCACCCACCATACGCAGAGGTTCCATTTACTGTAAACTTCCACAATACACATATTAGCATTTAGCCTGTTTGCGTCACTCAGTGTTTTGGCTGATGGTGTCTTAACCCTCCTGTTGTGTTCGGGTCAAATCTGACCGATTTACTACTTTCATCAATCATAACTTTTTGTTTTACATTCGATTGCATTAAGGCTTTATGATATTCTTCACAGTACATTTGAACATATACAATGGCTGATCACCACTTTCATTGAATTTTGGATGATTTAGTCAACTTTGTACCACCCATGGTGTTCCCGGTCAAAAATGATCGGAATAAAGAAAAGGAATTAGTAACCATCCGAATCAGATAAAACACACACACAAACACACGCACGCACGCACGCACGCACGCACGCACGCACACACACACACACACACACACACACACACA
>NW_011349558.1:168906-170958 GCF_000735185.1 Notothenia coriiceps | reverse complement strand
CACGCACGCACGCACGCACGCACGCACGCAAACACACACACACACACACACACACACACACACACACACACACACACACACACACACACACACACACACACACACACACACACAGAACAATTTGACACATTTCCCGCTCTTATGTGCCCATCCCCCCACATGGATCTCACCTGGCACACGCAATACATGTTCAGTGTCTGTTCTTTGTATATTTACTGCAGTTGTTCATGTATACCAGTAGTCTGATACAATATGTACAGTTTGAAAGGGTGTTAAATGAAATGTGGTGATGATTAATGGTGGTTTTTGTGTTAATGTAATAGCAGTTAAAACAGGACTGTGAACACCAAAGTAAGGGGGGGGGGATACGAAGACAATAGGAGGGTTAATTCATTGCTTTCTGATTATCTTTTGCAAATTCATTCTGTCTGACTCTTAACACTGCTTTTATTGTTGTGCTGTTAAACTCAACTTGAAGACGAAGAGGAAGAACAAGAAATCTGCATAGAAGTTCAATATCTAAAAAATGTTTTTTAAATTTAAAATCGGAAAGGACATGAATGGATTGTAAAAAAGTTGCTATTCTTATTCCTAATTGTTATGGCAATTGCTGTTACACCTGTTTGCTGTAAATAAAAAACGTTATTTTTATTTTTCATTACTAAATTAACCTGGATGCCAGATCTCATGTAACCAGAGAAGATATATTACTTTACCCCTTGCTATACCAAGACAATACATCCTGACCCCTCAGTTTAATTATGCTTTATCTTACCCTATCTGTATTGGAAAAGTCACAGCCAACGGTAATCTCACTGGCTGCCACAAGGGGTCAGTCTTCTACAAGTTACTGAAGGGAGGAAAACCATCTTTATCCATGACAGGATGTGTGTTCAGGAGAGAGTCAGTGGTGGTGGAGGGAACAGGGCATAGTAGCACAACTGCAGATTGTGTCACACACACATAATGACACACATACACTCAGCCATAAAAGCCCGATCAATGCTACATTAGGGGGCGTAAAGGAATATAATTATGATTAAACAACGTCAGACTGAACCTGTCTTTATTGACATATATTCAGTGGTGTCAAGCCAGGTTAAAGAGAACAACATGAGGATATTTTTAAATGATGAAACCAGTCTGATTTTTTTGTTTTATGCCAACAGCAAAACTAACCTGGAATTCATGCATTACAATTATCCTAAGTTAACTTCCTGCAAGCTATAACAAACCCCCATATTACCTTTCCTCAAATCAATATCCTGTTGATTTCTTTTGGACATGTTTTTTTATTTGACTATTATATTAAAAAAATTGCTTTAAGGTAATTAAATGTAAAAGTAATAGCATACATGATTTTCCATTTTTTTTTAATTATGTTTAACTGATGAGCTATAGCCTTTCTATTGTGTATTGGAACATAACAAAAACATATTTAATACAACAGTAACACATTTACACTTTCAAAGATATATGAGGCTCTATACTTCATTCCTTTTAATTTTCTTTGAGATACGATTTGTTGAAATGATTGACAAAAGTGTATTATGTATATTTTTGTCACATAACTGTCTCCAAATATGCAACCCAAATTATTCTGGACAGTGCTATTTAATAGGTTTTCTTTCCATGCAGGTGCATTTGGAAATAATAGAAATGTTAAAATTGAAATGAAACCACATGCAGTCAACATTTCTAACATCAGATCCAGTATTGGCATTTTGTTTCTTCCATGAACTTTTGTTGGAAACGTGGATGATCCCAAAATAAAATGTGTCAAGTCCTCGCATCTTCACTCCAACCATCTGTTTTATTCTTCTTTTTACTCGCCATACTTAACTCACCACATCCAGGAGGACCCATATCATTTCTAAAGGAATTTAAACATTCACAGCCTCTCAAAACTCCACCTACCTCTAAATAATAGCTCTTTTTTTTTTATAGCCCCACTCACACACACACACACACACACACACACACACACACACACACACACAAACACTCTCAAACACAGACAGACACCCACACACTCTCTCTCTCTCTCACACA
>NW_011349558.1:166761-168866 GCF_000735185.1 Notothenia coriiceps | reverse complement strand
ACTTACGTACTAGTACATACATATACAGTACACACACACACACACACACACACACACACACACACACACACACACACACACACACACACACACACACACACACACACACACACACACCCTTCAATGAATGTTAATGCAATATGGCCGCAGCCTGGCCAGGGGTGGAGATTGACTTGTTTCCAAACACTTAATTCAATTTGTCATCGCCATTCAGGGAGGCTCAAGTGGTCTAATTTGTGTTAATGAGGGGTAATAAAGTCATAGCCCCCTATATTACTGCCAGGGGGGCGTAAGAGAGTGTGTGTTAAGGGTGTATGTGTGTAGGGGTGGGGGGTTGTAGGTACGCTTTGGTCTCAGGCGGCCTGCAGGATGTTCTCCTTCTTGCCGTCCATCAGGACACAGCCTCCCCTCCTTTCTCTCTATTGTACCCCTAATTAGATAGCCTTTGTCGGGCTAATGCTGCCGCCATCTGGTCGGCCATCCGGGGGTGTCGGCCGCAGGGTTGAGGAGGGGGGACCCAGAAGGAAGGGGTCTCTGTGGTGGGGAGGCCCTTCTCCTCCCATCGTCCCCTCAATTCAATACCTCTGGACAGGACCATCTTCCCCCTTTGGCTGACACCACAAGGACCCTTTCACACTTGAAGGAATTAGTGAAAGATTGATGTCTCCCTGTGTCAGTGTGAGAGGGCGTAGCGACATCGCGGTGAGACTTTCTCTCCCAGCAGCCGTCGTATTGTGTTCCCCATCAAGACTGCAGGAGGTTTCTGCAGGCGGATCAAATATCAGTGTGGAAGGTTGTGAGTTACAGATTTGAGCTGTTTAGTAGTAAAATAGTTGATGGTAGAAGGTCGTGGTGGCATCTGCCAGGTGTGTTAGTGAGAGAATGTGTTGCAGGTGGACGTTGAAGAGTGCATTTTCAGATGGTTTAAAGGCATCAGTTTGATTTGCAATCATCTATCATCGACAGGAGACACTTCAAGCAACACAGTCACTTCAAAACAAGATGGTCAAACACTGAAAGAAACTCATGGAAACTTCATTAGCCACAGCTCTGGCATCTGAACTACTAATGCTGGGATTAGCATTGATTTTCTAACAATGATCATTAACTTAAAATCAGCATTTATCTTCCAATGCACACAGCAGTCTGTACATGACACAACACAAGTAAGCTAGTGTACATATCAAACACAAATCATGATGCAAATACAAGAATAACAGCACTTACTGGTCTTTGTGGTTCCTGTATGACCTGTGACCCCGCGGGGGATAAGCAGGTAAAGATAATGGATTGATGGATGGGTTTCAGAAGGAGATCATTATTGATCTATGTCCTTGTTTAGTTTGCAGACACACAAATCAACACACGCCCAAACCTCTTCCATTCTCTCCTTCACTGGTACTGATTATCACAGGATATCTTATGGCACGATGCAATGTTAAAATAAATAAGGTGCTTACATTTTAGGAATTCAGTTCAATTGCTATCAAAACACGAGTTAACTCAACATCAAGACAAGCTTTGTTTCAACCAAGTTAAATTATACAAACTGTACACTCTCACACTATCACAATCAGAGTAAAGATAACTTTATGCTGTATATTTATACCAATTGCCAGTTCAAGTGAACGTTACAAATGATGCGTTTCAGACCGTTGGCATATAATCCAAGGAGAATAAGGACACAGAGCTGCTCCTATCTGACAAGTGATTTCTTCTGTGCTAAACAGATGAACCAATCAGAAAGGAAAACTCACAACAAGGACTTTTTCCCAGTGTCACCCTCTTTCTCTTGTCAATCAGTGTGTTTGTTTTGTTAATAATGTTTGTGTAGGGGACTATGCATGTGTGAACCTGTGTGGGTGAGAGTGTGTGTGTGTGTGTGTGTGTGTGTGTGTGTGTGTGTGTGTGTGTGTGTGTGTGTGTGTGTGTGTGTGTGTGTGTGTGTGTGTGTGATCGGGGGAGTTGTTAAAACTCTGTTGTTGATGTCTTAAGTCTGCTTCTCTTTCTTTCAAGTGGAGAGCACAACCCTTCCCTGACCCTGAGCAGTTGGCTGGCTGCGCCTCCTTCACGCCTCTTTCATCCCACCCAGAACAACATCGTCC
>NW_011349558.1:141981-166735 GCF_000735185.1 Notothenia coriiceps | reverse complement strand
AGCACCTCACACACCAGGATCCCTTGGCTAACTAACAGGGAGTCCCATTGACTTGCATAGAGCTCCCTGAACGCTGGTAATAGACGAGTTGGGATCGTGGAGAAATGCTCTCCGCAGAGGGGGGGGACAGGAGCTCCAACAAGCCGTTTAGGACAGAGAATGAATACTCATAGGCTACTATACAGAGATGCTGTATGAGAAACCAATGTGATTTTGGAAAATTGCACAATATAAATCTATTCTAGTAGACCTCAACAATGGAAGTATGATCAGTAGAAATGGCCATGACATGGGACCTTTAACTGTGTGCGGTCTTCATCAGAACTTTATTTAGCCTCCGTTGAATGTGGGCCACGAAAACATTTTTGATTCTTAAGTGGGCGCTGAGTTGAAAAAGGTTGGGAACCGCTGCTCTAGGGTAAGCAATAATTTTGTTGCTGTTGGTTGTTTACACACGGCATGCGTACACATTACCGTGCACCCACATTTGTTCTCTAACATGTTTCCCTGATGCTGTATGATCTGTCTCAGTTTGTTTTGAGATGTATTTGACAAAATAATCTCTTTGTCTTTTGTGCGGTCTTTACGGATGAAAAATGTCCACCTGTTCCAAAAAGTTCAGCCTGTCCGAAGCAGACAGATTCGCTGTGAAATTCTTTCAAGGCAAGTGCAAAAATGCACAATCGTCGTGCCAAAAAATGTCTTCACCAAGTGCCAGATTTTAGGTGAGCACATATCTCGTAAGACTGGAACAGGTGAACCAAAGCACCCGGGGATTTAGTATATTGATCTTTCTCCCTGCTCCTGCCTTTTTCATTCTGCATGACGCCTAAATATTGCAATATAATGTAATACTGAAAGCACGTTTAACTATGTTACTTATGGTTAACGGATTAAATAATGCTACCTGATGAATAATGGATTAACAGTAAAGGCCTGATTTTACCACGGGGGCCGCAAAGTTCTCGGTGCAGTTCACACCGCAGGTTTATGGTCTTCAAACATCAAAAGCCACACCTGCAGAACATCAAGCCGCATATCAAGGCCTACAAATTGAAGCATCATGACTTTCAAAATATGAAACTCCAGGCGGGCCAAATGGGTTAGAGTTATCAATAACAGCTGAAGAATGAAATATGTTAGCCTCCCTTAAGTGGGGTTTTTATTGATTTATTTAGACCTGATAACAAGAGTCGTAAAGCCATTTTGAGGCGTCCCTCCTCCCTCTGCCCTGCCACCTTTCTGCGCTGTCAGCCCTGCGCTTTAAAACACTTACTGCTGCTGCTTCTGCTCGGGCAGCAGTAGAAACATTTCACCAGAGTTGTAAATCTCCTTGCCAGAAATGTTCTTTGATTTTTGTTCTTCCCCCTCTCCCAACCCTCTCTCTCCACATACATCACTTTGCGCATGACTGTGCAAAGCCTCAAAGACTTATTTTGCAGAGTTGAACAGACAGGGGGATTAAAATGAGCAAAAGTAATTTCACGTTTACGGGTACAAATTTGCTCACATTTTGTTTCAGTTAAACGTTGCGGCTGCACACTTGTCTCATTGAAAGGAGGGGGAATCCCCTTGGAATTTGCCTTCCAGTCCATGTGCTTTGTTTCACATGGCTTTCCTTTTTTTTATTATTAATTTACCAGGCCATCTGGTCTTGGCCTGAGTCACTCCCAGGTCAAACAGTACTTTCACTTAACATCAACCGAGGGGGATTTTTTTTCTTTACTTGATGTGAAGAGCGCAGGGAACATTTCAAAATATGAAATGGTGTGATAACAGATATGTTTAAGCTAATAATCCCATATGTTATCACATCTACAACTGGGATAAGCCTTCTTCAGTCTTTTTCCATGACACAGACATACATTTTTATGTAACCAAAAAGAAATGTACCACACTCTTTGGCAACTAATATATGTAATATTAGCTGATACCCTGCAATAGAAATGAAAGAGGCCCTATTTTGCTTTAGGGGGGTTTTCCAATACCTGTAGTTTGTTATTTAGGTTTGTGTGCATGTCAATGGTCTGCAAAGGCTAAAATCCTTCCAGAGGGAGTTTCTCTCCCACACACACCTGCACATGTTACCCTTCATATTCTGGTTATTCACCTCAAATCCCTTTCTGTATCATACTAGTGAATGTACACCTCCACCACAGCTGTGCCATCACATTATATTGTTCTTATCTGCTTTTAGTATCAGTTCGGCACTTGCTCTATGCTATGAATGTCTAATTCTGACACTGTTTATTAGGAGAAAGGTGTTCTGGGAACGAGAAAGAGGTCTATCGGGCCCAAAGATCTCATGCAACCCTTGTTTGCTCAGCCAGCTGCACCCCTACCAAGGCAACAGTAACATGAAACACTTAACAGCAGATTGACAAAGGTCATAGATGAAGTCAAGGTGTTAAACAGGTGCGGGGAAAGAAGAGAATGGGAGGAATAAAAGTGAGTGAAGGGAGGCACTGAGTCAAAGAGGGGATGAAGAGACGTTTCACTGGACAAACTCCGACCTCTCACTCCTCCCTGGATGCTGATGTAATAAATTTCAGGTCGTTAAGGGTCTGGACACCTCTTGGCACCCACTTCAAAAGAGCTGTGAGGTTCTGCCTGTTAGCTTCAGATTTGGCATGGAGGACGGGCAGGTTGTGATCCAGTTGCTGCTGCACATCTGGCTGGCAGCACCTTGGCTGAAATTGAGACTTTGTGTCTCCTGAAGTTTTCTTGTGACATCTTTATGAACACTTGCCATTACCCATTCCAGCACATGGAGCGCGGCAGTCAACTCGAGCTACAACAATACATGTTCACGTGATCTTGGGGAGTAACGGATTACGCAGGTCACTGTATTCCCTTACAGTTACATCAAAAAAGATGTAAACAGATTACTGTTGCATTTCAGAAAAAATAGGGATTACTAGCAGGATTACTATGTTATTAATAAGCGAAAAAAGGGCATTTCCTTTTTCTTGTTAATTTCTTCTTTGTACTGTTCTGTCGGCTAATACTTTGAGTGTGAATACGCCTACTTCCCGAATCTGATTTATGGTTTTTACTTTCCTTGTTTCATTTCTTTCTTTCGTTTTATTCAGTAGGTTAACCTATATGTTCATTAAAAAAATTGT
Source organism: Notothenia coriiceps (assembly GCF_000735185.1). Taxonomy (NCBI): domain Eukaryota; kingdom Metazoa; phylum Chordata; class Actinopteri; order Perciformes; family Nototheniidae; genus Notothenia; species Notothenia coriiceps. The sequence continues at coordinate 163,610 of NW_011349558.1, read as the reverse complement.
CTGTGACCTTTACTATATGTATTGAATAATGCGTTTCTTAAAATAACATAGGGGTATGAGAAAAGAAAGCCCTTTTTGTACATTAAAATGTGTAAACATGTCACAGTAGAAGCAAAATACAAACATGAACCTCAAAATAAGAACCCCATTTATTAACATTTCAAATTGTATTTCTCTAAACTACCAATCTGACTGTATCTGTGGTGACCCACACCCCTAGCTGTCCCCCACTCACCCCTGCATGGTTCCCAACTCCACCACTCCAGCGAGGGTGAACCCTTAATGCGAAACATTTGGGGTGTCTTCCGATTTCCTGGTCTCTGAGGAAGGTGCTGCTAAGTGGAACCGTGCAGGCTTGCTGAGTATCCATCTTGAGAGAGTTGTGAGGGACAAACCTGCACACCTTGTCTACATTACTACAACGGAGTCCTTTTATGTTGCTCTCCTATCGATGAATCTATCTCGCCTACACTGATTTATTGGTTGGCCTGGAAGTGCCCCTTAAAGCCTCCAACCCCCCTGAAGTCCTCCCTTTCTTGTACAAAACGAAAGGAGGATAAAATAAGAGATTGGTGTGCAGTTTCTTTTTTTTCATGCTCTGACCTGTGCACCCACCTCCACTGTCCCCATCTCACCAAAGCGGCTTGGCATCGACACAGTGCTTATTGTAGGCTCTGAACAGGTGCAGAGTGGGAACCGTGAGCCAGAGAAGGTACATAAATTACATGGCCGGCCAAATCACAAAGCACTGTTGCTGTGTTAATCTGCCAGGAGCTTTGAAGGCCGGGACAAGTGAACACACCCTGGGAAGAAAAAAGTCTTCCTCTGGCCTGAACTACGACCATCAAAGGTTGTAACTCTGACTGCGCTGCTAAGACGCTCCATGATGTTCACACAACGATTTGATCAGAACCATAAGCTTAGTCCAAGAAAAGACCTTTGGCTGTTTCTACAGGGAAAAAAAGCTAGTTTGCTTTTTAGATTATGGAAACAGAGGAATTTTATATTCAAATGTAACCAAAAACGGAGAACGAACACACAAGCAAACTAAATGAATGAATTTAAAACTTAGAAGAAAACGTGATGTTGCTGTTTAAGCTAAATACCTTGGGGTCTAATTACATGTCAACTTGAATTTTTCCACTAACTTTTTGATGCAGCGTTCCCCTAAACTCCCATCCGAATTTAACATTTACATCTATTGCTTGTTCAATTTTTTCAATTTCACTAACAAACGCTGTCAGGCAGTGGAGTCCCTTTTTTCGAAGGCCAAAATCAATAAATATTTTAACAACTTAATTCCTCTTAGGGGTTTAAAAAATGCATCATACTCCAAATGCGTTCCTTGTATGTGTAGACCTACTTGCCAATAAACCTGGTACTGATTCAGATGTTGTATCGATGCGCAAGGCTTTAAAATATTGATTTATACAGTTGAAATTAAGGATTGAATTAAATCTTCGTTCACATGTACAAAGAATCACACACAAAGTGAAATGTAGTCTCTGAATTCAACCCATCTTATCATTAGGAGCAGTGGACTTAAACTGTTGACCCTCCGCTTCCCTACCAAATCCGACTGAGCTACTGCCTGCACTAATAATTAAAGAGCTGTTCTGTTTTTGTCCAACAGTTCAGTATAATGGAGTGGTTGCACTGGGCTCAAATGAAAGTCTGGAAGCGGTGCATGCTCAGCAAATTATCACTGCATTTTTAAATGATACAACAGCTGTTATGTTGTCACAGTATATGCAACATAACTAAACAGTGAAACACTCAGCCTGAAGACATGTTTACTCTACAGAAAACGTACAGTACAGTAGATGAAGCCTCAGGCTGAACATTGTGTAAAGCAGCCCTGCTACAAAAGACTGTACCAAGGTAATTCCTAAACAATGATTAAATGAAATGTCAAAAGTTGGGTTAAGATGAAGCCAACATCATAAGGTTCCACAACCATGATATTTAGCTGTATATTATGATTATATATGTTCAGTATGCAATTTCTATCTTGTAAAACACCACACAACAGAACCTGTTCATATTGGAAATTCAAAATGAAGTGATAAAACTTTGTTGATTGTCAACTCTGACATTTGTCTTGCATTTCAGCACCATTTGCGAAAAATGTAGGACAAGAAAAAAGGCAACAGACTTTTAAGAGAGCATTACAGGCATGTCAATGATCTGGGATTAAACTCTGTATTTGATTTTAGGATTGACTGGTGCACAAATGAGTGCTTCAGTCTAACCTTGTTAAATCGTCAAACCGTGTATCTCCAATTGAATGGTAACAATTAATATTTGCTGATCAGGACATGGTTGGGGTCAGACACAGTTATGCGTCAATGTGTTACGATACAAGACTGATTCAAAGTGTTGACCTACAACCCATAAACAGATTTTGTTTCAGTAAAGCTGAAACAAACGTGGAAATGCATTTAGATATGTTTGGCCTCCCGGCAAGGATGCCACGGTCGGCCACCAGAGGGTATGCGTCCCAACAACAGACAGGAATTGTCAGTAACATTTGGGGGTTGTGAGTTCTTGGCTGTGTTGCGTGGCAGGACAGCCGGGGGGAGGTGACGTGTGTGACAGACATGTTCTTTGTGGAGCTTCAGGAGTCCGGCCTATAGTCGGGGCTGCCGGTGGCGTCCCTCAAGGCACCGTCCACGAGACCTGTCACTTCGAGACAATGCACTCGGCTCCGGACGCAAGACTGATCTTCTTGCAGTGCGAGTCCTTTGGGGGCGTGGTGCCATCGCCGGGGGCACGGAGCATCTGACAGTCAAACACACGGCCATGTTGAGAGGTTTTGGAGGCCAGAAAGCTGAACACATGCATACAGGAGCATTTACGAGCATGCACACACAGATATATGCATGTCACAAATGCAAAAACACACATTTTATCAATCAAACCAGAGAGAGAATCTGTGCCAAAGAGAGAAGAAAAAGGGGGATACTAAATACAGAGGGGAGGCTGGGGGCATTCCCTTTGGCTTTGACAGGAGAAATAAATCATCACAATTATGAGTCGACCCAAGTAAATGGGGACAGGTCAGCCTTATCATTCCCAAGTTCAAGGTGTTTCCTGCTCATCCGAGGCAGCCGGGCCTTGTTGCCAGCAGACCTACAGCCAGTGAGATCTGAATGTGCCCGGGATGCTTGTGAAACATTTGGCTCAATCTGAGAGCTCACGTCCCAGCAGGCACGTTGAGTAGGTGTTGATACGGCAGTAATGTTGAAGTTTAGCCACAGTATGAACATTCAGAGGATATTTCGTCATCGTAGTTCATAGCTGCTGCCAGCATCGTTGGGTTGAATAAATATATTCTATCCTAAATTCATTCCCAGAGTTGTTTTCAACACATATTCCTACTGTATATTTTTCAGTATTTCCTGCTACAACTTGCTGGATGTTAAAATATTGCTGCGATTCACAGTTCAGCTTTTGAAAATGTTGTTCACGTTGGATTGTGTAGTGCATGTTCTTGTGTGTTTAAGATAAACAACTGAAAGAGAGGGATAGGGCGAGTAGAAAAAGATACGGAGAGTGTGTCCACTATCATGTGTGTGTGTTTGTGTGTGTGTGAATGTGGGAGGTGAGCCGATGCCTTGTCAGTCCCTGTAACTACTCCAGCGATCAACACCGACTGAAATTTAAGCAGAAGACATAGTGCTCGAAAAAACCCTCAGCTCTTTCTTTTGACGGCCAGACTGTGTGTGTGACCTCAGAAACAGCACTAACGCACAGCCATCTCTTTAATCCTTTGTTTCTGCACCTCTTTCTCTCTTTCTTTCAACACCACCATCTGACTATTTTGCTTTTATCCCTTTTCATTCTTGTATTTCCACTCTTTTTTTTCTCTCTTGTGGTTGGGGAGCGCAGGACAGGGGGAAATTGGTGTAATGAATTTAGGGCGCTCATGCTTGCTGAGGCGAGCCTCCCTTGGCTGCTCGTAGCCATTAATCTTCCGCACTCTGTCAGAGCAAAATGTGCCCACAATAGGCAAAGGGGGAGCTCAAATTGACTACCAATTACGCGCCTGTGAATAAAGGATATGGAGAGAGGAGGGAGGGCACAATATGGTTCAGCAGTAACGTTTATTTTAACCCTGCGAGCGTCGCAGGAGCGTAAAAGGCCTGGAGATAGAGTGTGTGTGTGTGTGTGTGTGTGTGTGTGTGTGTGTGTGTGTGTGTGTGTGTGTGTGTGTGTGTGTGTGTGTGTGTGTGTGTGTGTGTGTGTGTGTGTGTGTGTGTGTGTGTGTGTGTGTGTGTGTGCGTGTGCGTGTGTGTGTGTCCTGATATTCTTTTCTCATTTAGGTAACAATTCCACATTTGACTGTACTTTGACACAGTTTGGACATAGAACAATTGTATATAATAGTATAAGAGGACTATATTTCAAATCAAAATGATGTTACCCTCAATACATTTACTTGACTAATTAGGAATATATGTATTGGTGAAACCAGTTATCATTTCGAAAAAAAAGAATAGCATTTTTAAAGAAAACGGTATTGAACCAGTTTCTTTTTTAGTCGATCAACAAAAATGTATAAACAACCATTTTGATAATCATTTACACTATTTGCCATGCAGAAATTACCATTTTTTTAATCAAAAACCTTTGGGTTTTGTTCATTAAGTCCAACAAAATAAGGTTTTTTATATAAGTCTGCTTTTTTGTTTGAACTTGTAAATAATATTTTCATTAAAGCACCAATATTTTTAACAGAATAAAGTAACCTGATATGCATCAATGATGAACACAAACATTCATTTTACATATATATTTCCATGTCAACCAGATGTTGAAACGTAGCTGACACAATATACATACATTGTGTCATCGAATATTGATTATTTGTAATGATATCTGCAAAGATCCATATTAAGTACTTTTAGTCGTGATTGTTAAAGACCCTCTTACTGACTTTGGCGACACCCAGTGCTGCGTCTACAAAAGACACTGTTGCTTTAATCAAACACCTGAAGGCGAGTTTCACTACTGCAGTACAACACACTACAAATATATATTAACAATCCTTAGAAAATGTTGACTTATTCACATTGTTTTGTGAACATGCACTTAGCAACGTTGACACATATTACTTAGCCTTTTGCTTGTAACTGTGTTTATATATGAAAAAATCCATTTGTACAGAGGCTATGAAAATGTTGTTATGGTGCTGAAGTCTTGCTTAACACCTTTGGAACAGAGTGTGTATGCTTTAAAGGCACCTAAAATAACACTGAATCAAACTGAGCCAAGTCTCTGTAACGTAGGTATATTATTCAGGGGTTTGCGATTGTTAGTATGATTGCAGCCCTGATGGTTGTGATTATTTGAGGGCCGTGTTTATTGTATTACCCACATGAACATGACAAGAACTAATAAGTTCCTTAATTGTATCTGATTTCATTCAAGGCTAATTTTGCTATCGGAGACACGGGCCAGTTTGCTTGGAAACCAACTCCCTCTTAATAAGACCATTACACGAAGGGTTTGCTCAACATGTGGCTGGAAGAAAAAAAAACGTTGGAAGATAAATCAAATGCTTTAATGAAGTTTGACTTTCAGGATTAGAGAATTTAGGCTCGAGCTGCTTCAAAGTTATTCACAGTTTATAATTCCAAGAAAAACTTTCACAGCTATATAAATAATACATTTCAAAGCCGCTCGCTGGTGTAGCCACAGTCTGCTGTGTTTTGTGAATTTCAACACGGCCAGGAAAAATGGTAGGAATGAAGCTCAGAGCATGTTAGGAATGTGCTGCTTTCTGTGCATTTATTGGGCTGGAAGGTTGATTCATAATATGTAGATCCAGAGGGGACTACTGGGTAATGCTTTGTCTTGTGGTAAAGGTGCATCTCGCAGTTAAGTTCCTAAGAAGTATTTAATTTGTTTTCTTTTGTCTTACTCTTGTTAGACAAGTTGTGTTGACAGGAAGTTAAAGTTGACTTTTAAAATAACAAATCTTGCTTCTGTTAGATAAAAATAGAAAATGCTGTTAATAGACATTTAGAGATGTCTGATGACAAGCCGACATGTATACAATATATGTCAGATATTTCATAACATACTGTGTATACTACATGGTATCATATAAGCAAATCAAGTGTTTTTATTTCAAAATGAACTGTGAGTGTGAAATAAATGTAGTGGCGAGGAAAGTACAGTATTTGCCTCTGAAATGTGAAGTGAAGTATACTAAAGTAAACTAAATTATGTAAAACATCACCAGTAAATTGACTTAGTAACATGTTACCACTGTATGTACAGTATATATGACAACATAGTCAGAAGATTACACACAAATTGCAAAATTTGAGATCAATAAAGTACTTCTTATCTTGTCTTATCTAAATGCAATTGGATAATTTGTTGTTTGGATTTTTTTAACATTCCTGAATACTGATAGTCCTAAAAATAACTTTTCTCTTAGGAATCTTTTACTTTAACGTGTCAACCTGTTTAGAGGAAATGTCATGTTTTGTTCTTTGGACTTCCTGTTAGAGTAATTCAAGTTTCTGCAAATGGTTCTTTTGTGTACTGACCATCACTATTACTTCCATCACATTTATAGAAGCATACCAAAACAATGAAACACATCAGGAAATGTGAGCAAAGTAAGAACATTTGAATGATTTTATGTACCAGCAATATGGTTTAATCACTGTGAAATGTCATATAACATATAACAACAATGTAACTTACCAAGACTCTCATTAGAAAACTCCATTACCCACAAACTGGTGTGTGTCTGCAGGCACATGGCGGCCTGTGCCCCGNATGGGAGCAAAAACAAAAGNTGAGGTGCTCCGCGGATTGGTCCATTTGGGGGGTTCTGTGACGTGTGAACACCCAAATCAACAACAAATGACCGGATTGGCCCAAATGGACCAATCCGCGGAGCACCTCANCTTTTGTTTTTGCTCCCATTTTTCATGAGATGAACTCAAAGATCTACAACATTTTCTATATACACAAAATAACCATTTCTCTCAAATATTGTTCACAAAATTTGTGAACAATATTTGAGAGAAATGGTTATTTTGTGTATATAGAAAATGTTGTAGATCTTTGAGTTCATCTCATGAAAAATGGGAGCAAAAACAAAAGTGTTGCATTTATATTTTTGTTCAGTGTAGGTAGATCTTTAATTTGTCATTGCACAGGTACAACGAAATTACAATGAACTCAAGGTGCCAACACGCAAAAACAAGACAATATAAAAACAACAAGACAATATAAAAAGCGCAGCGATAGAAGGACACAAGCAGGTCCTGTCTGAGGTGGTCATTCCTGAGTATTCTCAGGAAGCAGAGTCTCTGCTGTGCCCTCTTGACGGTTGCCGTGGTGTTGATCCTCCAGGACAGGTCCTCCGCCAGGTGAACGCCCAGGAATTTGATCCCTGAGACTCTCTCCACACAGCCTCCATCAATGTACAGGGGCTGCATGTCGGTCTTCTTCCTCCTAAAGTCAATGATCATTTCCTGGGTTTTCAGCTTGTTCAGCTGCAGGTTGTTTACTTTACACAACGCTAGCAGTTGCTCCACCTCGTCCATGTACGCGGTCTCGTCACCCCCTGAGATGCAGCCCACCACGGTGGTATCATCAGCGAACTTTATGATGGAGTTGCTGGTGTGGGCGGGGACGAGATCATAGGTGTAGAGGGCGTATAGTAGGGGGCTCACTGAGGGACGTGGAGGTGTGGGTGCCAATCCTCACTCTCTGGAGGCGATCAGACAGGAAGTCCTTAATCCATAGACACAAGGAATGGGATACTCCCAGGACTGAAAGCTTGGTCCCTACTCTCCAGGTGAGACAGGGTAGAGTGGAGAGCTGTGGCGATGGCGTCCTCCGTGGACCTGTTGGCCCTGTAGGCGAACTGGTGGGGGTCCAGACCGGGAAGGAGGGATGAGATGATGTGGGGACGGACCACCTTCTCAAAAACGTTAGCGGGGGTGGAGGTGAGTGCCACTGGACGGTAGTCATTTAGGCAGCCGATGTTGTTCTTTTTCGGCACCGGGATGATTGTGGATGTTTTCAGGCAGGATGGGACGATGGCCTGGGACAGGGACTGGTTGAAGATCTGGTCAGCGCAGTCTCTCAGCACCCGTCCCAAGACTCCGTCCGGCCCCGCTGCTTTCCTCGGGTTCACTGCCTTCAGTGTGCGTCTCACCTCGTGCTCCGTGAGGCTGAGGCTGCTGAGGGCAGGTGGATGTAATGGTGTGGCTGCTTCCGATAGCCCCGTCTCGTAGCGGGCGTAGAAGGAGTTCAGCTCCTCCGCCAGCTGAGGGTCACCCCCATCGGCCGAGGGGTGGCTGGGTTTGTAGTCATCTGCTGGACCCCCTGCCACACCCGCCTGGAGTTGTTGCCCCGGAAGAAGTCCTCAATCTTCCCCTTGTAGTCCAAGGTAACAACCATCGTTTTTCAGACACTTAAACTCTTCAAAAATCACCAGTGGGGTTACTGCTGATATTTAATGTCGTAGAAGAAAACGTGATTTATCTCTTAAATGTGTGTCAACCACAGACCTTATTTCGAGCTATTTTCCAAAACCCTATGGAGAAAATGCATTGATTTTTGACGAAGGAACCGGAAGTGCTAAAAATGCTAACTTACTTCCGGGTTTTAGGACGCATCACTGCGGTTCTCTATGAAGTGGATGAAAAATCAGAGGTAGTAATCAGGCTTTATTCTCTGTGGACTATGACGTACAAAGTGTTGTGGCTTTCCTTCCACTTCAGATTCAGGTCTAAACCTAGCATTGGTTAATAATTAAATGATCTTTTGAATGATTGATCCTTTTAATCATGGATCATTCCTACCAAGCACTTTTAGCTGTATGTCTTTCCAGTCAAAGGAATATGAATATTCATCAACATGATTCAAAGAATATTCTGTTTCCCACTCATCATGAACAGGAAGGAGAGGTGCTGAGGCAGATTGAGAGGGAGGTGCGGATGTGGGAGGGGGGCAGTAAGCTGCTGGCAGCGTGTTCCAGGAGAGAGCAGGCCCTGGAGGCCTCCAAGAGCCTGCTGACCTGCAGCGCCCACATCCTGGCCTTGCTCAGCCAGCTGCAGAGGATGAGGAAGGCTCAGATCCTGCAGAGAGTGGGACATAGGTCAGATGTGTTGAATGCATGGGTAAAAAGAAAGATCATAGAGCTGTTATCAATGGAGAGGGACCAAAGAATGTTGCAGTTTAGAGTGGAGGCAGGGCTATGTTGTGGACTAACAATCCTCCTACCAGCCACTAGAGGTCAGGCAAGGCAAGGCAAGTTTATATATAGCATCTTTCAATACAAGGCAATTCAAAAGGCTTTACAAAAACAAACAAAAATTAAGAGCATAAAGACATAGTGCACCGGAAACACGTTATGAAATGGCCATTTAAAACAGTAATTAAAAAGAGAAAGAATAAAATAAACATAGAACAAGCTCAAATTAAATAACACAGGTATACAATAGATTTTAAAAAGTTACAGTGCAGTGTGAGATATGAATAGTTCAATTAAAATCAGCGGCAAAAAGAAAGTCTTCAGCCTGGATTTAAAAGTAATAAGAGTCATAGCGGACCTGCAGGTTTCTGGGAGTTTGTTCCAGATATTTGGAGCATAATAGCTGAACGCTGCTTCTCCATGTTCAGTTCTGACTCTGGACAAAAAGGTAACTTTTAAAAACCCCTTAAGGTCATTCTTTTGTAGGGCTCATCTGCAATGATCTTGGACATTTTGCTAAAATAAATGCTAAAACACTTATTCATACAATAAAAAAAGGTGAGTAACAATTTAATGTGATATAATCAAATACATGATGATATTCAGTGATCTCTTTAAAGGACTCAAGCCTATTTCAGCACTTCATGTATAGGTGTGGTTTCTTTGAGAATACATTTGAACTTGGCTCTAAAAACACATGGTTACTATTGGGTTTTTGTCCCCATCCCTCAACAAGCCTTTGTTCAGATGTGTGGGTTTACTTGGTGTGTTGTGTTGATAGTGCATTTGTGCATGTCACATGTACTATATGTAATGAGGGACAAACGAGAATTTGAAACATGTCATTTCACATTAATTACACTGCGTTGCAAACATGTGGATTCAACTCAATGGTATTTTTCTTAAGGCTGTCATTGGTGCTGTTGTTTATTGGAATCCTTAAGTGTCCCAGACTGTACTTAGACGTCATTATGTACGTATGTGTTGATGATCTGCTTGTTTTACTACCTCTGAAGAGGCTTTGCCAAGTTTGGGAAAAGTATCCCTTTCAGTTGAGGGTTCACAAAATACATAGACCCAAATTCATAAAGATACCTAAACCTAGCTTTTATATTTTACTTAAAAAAAATCTGCCCCCTGTAGACCTGCCTGTCCCGCTGATGTGGAAAGACTCAGAGTACTTCAAGAACAAAGGAGGTGAGAAAGGATGTTGTGAGCTGACTGCACTTTTTTTGCACTTTTGTTAAAAGTTTATATAAGTGCGAGTGAAAGACTGAAATTATTGCCCAACCTTTCTGGTATCTACGGAGCCCCTAAAGTCCTGAAAGGGAATATTTGTTATACTTGTCTAATTTACAATCTTGATATGTATCAGAAATATTACCTTACAGGACTTTATTGGTTCTTGGTGTTTCCTTAATCTTGTGCAAACAATGTATTATAAAAAGATACAAAATATCACCTTACAGCAGGGGTGTCCAAACTATGGCATCAGGGCCAAATGTGGCCCGCGGGCCATTTTGAATCGGCCCTCAGCAAATTAAAAAAGTATAATGAAATATGGCCCACAAATGAAACTTGTGCATTTCTTATATTGTACTTCTTAAATATATATGTAAAAACATATTACACAGTAGTATTCACTTGTTAATAAGCCCACTTTTCAAATAACTTCAGTCAATTCACGGAAAACATTTTCTAACAAATCTTAGTTGATAAAAAATGCCCAATAACTTATTTAAATAACAAGCTTGAAATAGACCCCTCATATTTCCCCTTATTATAATCACTCTGAGGCTTCTGTTTTAAGGGATGAGTTGTCAACAAGATAAATGAAACCCTATAGAGACCTTTTCTTAAAGGTCCCATGACATGGCCATTTCTACTGATCATAATTCTATTGTTGAGGTTTACTAGAATAGATTTATATTGTGCAATATTCCAAACTCACATTGGTTTCTCATACAGCATCTCTGTATAGTAGCCTATGTGTATTCACTCTCTGTCCTAACCGGCTTGTTGGAGCTCCTGCCCCCCCCCTTTGAGCCCACTGTGCTCTAATTGGTCAGCTCGCCCACTCTGTTCTGATTAGTCAACCACCGTTACAGCGGAACATCAGTGATTATGTGTTACAATGGCGTTTGTTACCAACCAGAAAATGACACCAGTAATCATAGCCGTGGGAACATGTTTCAAATGGGGGGTGTGTGAGGTGCTCCGCGGATTGGTCCATTTGGGCCAATCCGGTCATTTGTTGTTGATTTGGGTGTTCACACGTCACAGAACCCAGGAAGTAAATACAACTATTCTTCTGGCTAAATACATATTTTGAAAAGTCAATCAAGGATTAATCCTGATTTAAGGTGTTTGAAGAGTAGATTAAAAATACTATTTATTTTGAAAAAAATTGATGCCACAAAACATCTGAGGCTCATCACACCATGAAATGGGAAATAGTTAGCTCTAACAAAGAGTGGGATTAAAGGAACAATACATATGCTTGCCATGTTGTGTTTTTGTTGGTTTTTGATTGTCAACCTATTTTTGTTTGTGAAATGTTGAAGTGATCCTACTGACTGTATCTTTATTTCTTCTGTTTTTTTTTTTTTTTTTGTCTGAGATGGGAATGTCTTCTCCTATACGTTATTGTTATGTCCATGTTTGTGTATTTAGCCTGTACAACATTTACATATATATTTTTTTTAAATTGGTGGCCCACTTGCAATGCCTTCGCGGACCACTAGGAGGCCGCGGCCCACAGGTTGGCAACCGCTGCTTAAACCGAGGTTTAATCTGAACAAAAACAAATGAATTCTCCTAGTTTATTAGTTAATAAATTGCAAGCCACAATGTTTGTGTTCATTTAAAATAGTGCACAGGTTGTCATTCATTATCCTATTTATATCTTAGTGAGCTCAGTTTATTATTAAAACTGTCAAAAAATGTGTTAATATTACAGTTAAGCAATCACTGCTTGAGATATGGAAATTATTACATATTTCACAGTCTTCATCATGTTCATTTATTGTAAAAACAATAATGTAAGTGCACAATTTGACACTCAGGATACTAACCCTTGAGCTGCAGGGTGTATAGTTCCATCTGCACCTGTGTGTGATGCGTTTGTTGAATGTGTGTTTGAATGTGTGTAATGTGAAGGGGAAGTCCCGTTTTACTGCACTGTACATCACAGCATGTAGTTGTGTTAGGACGGACAGTGGAGATACTAGAAACACGATGACTGGGATATGGGAGTTTGGGGGAGGGGGCCGTGCCTCCCACTCATGCCTGGCACAGCGTGGGGCTCCTGGATGGCACTGTCGCCCATATGGCCAATCACTCAAGCAGGGCCGGGCTCTTTTCAAAGGGCCCGGCAGCAACTTGAAGCGGGACTGTCTCCACAGGGGTCAGCGGCCGTCTGGGCAGGAGAGGCCAATCTCCTGCTGGCCTCTGAGAGACAGACATATCAGCTCTTGAGTTGTGACCTCCGCACACACTCCTCCCACACACACACACCCCCGTCAGCTCAGTCCATGTTTAGCACACAGGCAGCCATGGACTGCTAATGGGCCAGAGACCATGACCTTGAGATCTGGACAAACAAACGAAGAGCCTGACGAAGACGACTAACCAGTCTCTTATTTACGACTCTGTTTCTACTTTTGTTAAAAGGCAGCAGTTGATCTTAGAGCTACACGATTAATATTATCAAATACTTTTAAGACAATGCTTTGTGTCAAATGACTCTTTAGCTTAAAGTTTTTTCATTGCTTTTTTGGGAAATGTATTAGACTCAAAATACAATTGTAGGCATGTAAGAGAGTCTGTAACCAGAACTACAAAACAAAACGTAATGGATAAGGCAACCATATAAACTGAAAGCAACAACAGAAAGAAACAGAAGTTATTTAAGAAGTGCTGAAGTATTTGTAAAATATTATCATACATGTACGTTAGCATGATATTGATTTTGATATCAATACGTATATATCCCAACACCCCAGTTCAATACTGTGTGAAACTCTAACTGTAGAAATGAATGTATATACTTCCAACACACATTTTTCCAAATGAATTATTCATTATCTATTTCTAAAAAGTGATTTACTGAGTAATCTTCTACTAATTGAACATATTTACCCATGTCTGTCAGTTCTAACTGGCTAATGTTTACTGTACACAGTCGTGTCGCAATACAAAAATCAGCTGCCTAAACAATGAAACATGGCTACTCTTGTTTTTATTTATATACATATATACATGTGAATGTTTTTACATTTATTTCAACAAACTAAATACCAGCAATCACAGGAAGATATAGCACCTTAACATGGAAATAAACGGGAAAACGCCAAATTACGAGGGATTCAAACAGTAAAACCAAATATTTTTGTTTATTTATTTAGGTGTTAATTATAGTGTTACAAGGACACATCATCATATTTTCAGCCCAGTCCGTATCGATATCTGAAGTATTTCTCGGGGTTGGAAGGTCACAGGATGAACCCCGTCGAGAATGCAGGGGAGTGACCATAGATTCAATTTCTCCGTCTCAAGTCGGCGTTTACGAGTGACATAATCCACAGCGACAAAGTCTCACATCTGCACAGATTTTCAGCTGTTAGAGTCATTCACAGACACTGGAGACGGAAACGGGTGTTAACCTTGAGTTATCAGTGAAAACAAAACAAAAACCCGCCATAGTGAAAGACCTCATCACCATTTCTCAAATGAATAACTTGGATTAACTTTACTTTGAAATATAAGAAATGAATGAAATGCTTTTTGCAATTAAAATGTCAAAGAAAATCAGTGTTTGTAAATCTGAAGCGTTTCCTGCTCATGAGGTCTGATGGATTGATGGATCAGGGTTTAGCAGACTTTTCCTCGCTCCTTCCACAACTCAGTTCTTCTGACAGAAATCTAACAGCTTCCCAAGGCAAAAAGCATAAACCCCGAGTTTTACAAGGATAACACGGTTCACAGCAAATATGTCCTTTACTCAGATGTCTGGCTCTATACCACACATGGAATACAAACCTGGTCCCATTTGACCAACTGCCAAGTCCGACTGGGATCACATTTTCTTACTTATTTTACCCTGTGAGCATTTTTAGAATTACAGAATCCAACTGCACACTTTTCACTGCGTTACATATTAACTATATCATTTAAAATACATTATACACTTCTAAAAATGCCAACGTTGCTGCTCCTGAGAGCCGACACAAGTCTACTTTACTCATTCACCTATATCTCTATCTAACTCTATGATAAGTCATTAAATGGAAATTCAGGAGCCTAACAGTGTGTTGGAAGATCTAGTTAATCAAATCACTTGTCTGTGTCAAATATTTAGTAGTCTTACTGAAACAAAAGAATCACAAATCTGGTAGTAAAATCACGTTATAATACAAAACACATCACAACATATTCTTCATGAATATCATCAAATGAAAGCATCATATACAAAAGAATATTGTACACACAGTGCACAAAAAAGAACATCATTTAACATGTCAAGCAATCAGGAGAAAGCTAACTGTAAATGTAACACAGTTCCCATGAGATTCACAAAAGATAAACAGTTGATGGTGCAGTGTCAGAGCTATTGTAACAGATACCTCATTCACACCAACGCAACGGTTCAAGCTCCGTGCTAGAGCTTTTCAGGTTCAGAACCGGTTCTTCGGTTTAGCTCCGGCTCTTTTCACACTGCCCAGAGCCTGACTGGTGCTGCGTCATTGCGCCATCGTTTGCGTCATGACGTAACCGTTTGCGTGCCTGCTTCATAAAGCCAAACCGCCCCTCACAGCTGACACCGACAACAACAACAATGGCCGATTGTGCTCCAGCTTCCTCTGTACCTCTTCGGAAGACCAGATTCCCAGTAGGTAGCTGGTCTCTTCAGTGGACCACTGCTGCTTGTTAAGTTTCTCCATTGTTGTGTACAAACTGGATAAAACGCCGGCTTTTTGTTGTTGTTCAGGAGTTGATCCCGCCCCTGCCCCTGCCCCCGCCTCGACGTAAGCGTGACGTATGCGGTGCTTTTGCTCTGGCCGGACAATTTTTTAGTGCTCGAAATGAACCGGATTCCGGAGCTAAGAGGCTGCTCCGCTGCGGTGTGAACAGGAAAACCCGGTGCTTTTCAAGCTCCAGCTCCGAACCGGCCCTGAAACACCGTTGGTGTGAATGAGGTAAGAGATACAGTTACACTAGAGAAGAAGACAAGTATTTGTATCATGTTTATTCTCCAAGCAGAAGCAATTTGTCCTCGGCGATGAATTTTCTATTTGCTCCGTACTCTCTAGTCACTCCTGACTGCAGTTGTTAATCTCCATTTAATACAAAACCTCCTGTAGCTAAACAAAAAGTGCAGATGGTTCCTCGTGTCGTAATCTTCATGAATCTTGACCTGAGTCACCGTTATAGCTGCAGGGTGCTTCTCTGTTCTGTGGCTGAACTTGAGCCTGGACTGTTCTCTGCAGAGCGCTCAGTGACAGGATCTCCCCACTGGGATCAATAAAGTCTCACATTATTGTTATTTACTGTGTGAGGAACTGGGGTAGCACAGCTATAGTGTAAAAGTGTCTCCATTGCTATAGATGTCGGTGGAGTGCTGTTGTCAGCATTCCCCCCCCCCTGCGCTCCTCTCTCAGCTGCCCAGTCGCTCAGCGCGCCCTCCTTTCGGGGTGATCATGAATCATGGAAATTGATTATGCTGTCACATCTCAAATCCCCCTGCCCACGGCTTGACCGCAGAGTGTGTGACTGCAGGTCGGTCAAGCCTGCTTAAGGGATGCACTGCAGAGAGGCCAGTCAGCCGAGTGCCCCCGCGGGGTCACACAGCTTCCCCACCGTGGCAAATGCAGGAGGATCACTCACGTCGGCGGGGAGGAATGAAGACGTCTGCTTAAAATACCAACGCAGCCATCACTGTTTCTTGCCCTTCCAACTCCTCGTCACCACCTCCCAGTGTCATCTGTCTTTAGCAGCGCGCTCCGCTAATGACTTCATCTCTGAATACAAACCATTCCTCTCAGACTTCCATTCAAATTCCCGGAGAAGACTTGAGTAACGTCAGGAGATGCCATCTTTGGGGTTTGAATATCTTTGCCTCATCACATATAGACGACACGCAAGACTAATTCAGGGAGAGAAAAATGAGGACGCTAATCCCCCCAAAATGAAGCATGAATTATAAATTACTCTTGCTAGAACTTACATTTGCAGAATCAGTCAAGCTACAACATCAATTTACAGATTCCCTATTCTGCTTTTTGGGATTTTCCCTTTCCTTAAGTGTGTTCTATAGGTTTTTATGCATGTCAATTGTCTGCAAAGGCTGAAACCCCCCTAAAGTTTCTCTTCCAGATACTCCCCCAACCCTGCCTGAAACGCCTCCATTGCACTCCTGTGTTTACTTCAAAAACATAGTGACATCATATGTAACACTTGCGCTTGTATTGGCTAGCGCTTCAACAATTTTAACCTGATGGCTAAGCAGCGGGACGTCTCTAAAATTCAAATATGAACCTGAACATTGTTTTAAATTTGACCATTTCCTTGTTGGCCTATTCCACAGTGTAACCTGTGCTGTATTTTCATAAAACAAAAAGTGCTTTTCAACTTTTCTTTGTTTGTTTTTGCTTTACTGCCACGTGTTTGCACTCTATCATACCAACATTATCCTTCAGCTCTTCTGGTGCACTTTTGCCTTTGACCCAGAGTTTTCCAGCAGACTCCCGTTAATGATTTCTACAGATTGTTGTTCTTTTTTATTGTGAAGATAAATCTGCTGTAACAAGATGAAAACAGCCATAAATCTGGGCCTTGGCTCGGGTTGCAACGAGACTTTAAGGGTCGATGTTGCTATGGTGACGCATCAATCCTTCAAGGGGCCGAGGCGAGCACTATAAAAGAGGTGAGTGTCTGTGACAGTGTTACTGTTGTTATTGTGGGCTCGCCATTAAAGCCTTTTTAAAGGACACACACTGAAGGGCCACTTAACCTCTCTCAGGCGTGCCTGCACTCCAGGCCTTTCTGGATTACTGTTGAATCAGCAAATACCCAACTCTGCTTGTTACTGTACTGAACTTTTCCCACTAAGACATTTATTCCAAAAAATGTTATGCAGGAAGGAAGTTGTGGAGGATGTACGTAGTTTTTGAGGAATGCTCTGCTTCACTTTCATACTTTCACTGGGAGCTTCCCTGTTCTTTCTTGGTAGAGGTTTAAACGAACGCTGAAAAGGGTGTTGTTTACTTTACACCTACCAATATAGTTCTAGCTGGAGTTTCCAATTTGGCACCATCCAGCAAAAAGCTTTAATGTTTCTACTTAAACATGCCCCCTTGTTTTGCCTGTACACTGGCACTCAAAGCTACGGTGGGTAACATTGAAGAAGCCAGCAAGAGTATGCTACATTTTCAAAATGATGTAACTGAAAAACCAAGCCCCATGTTGCAGTCTCTTTCCTAATGAAAGTAGGTTGCAACAAGTCCTCCAACTAATACGACCAAATAGGTCGATTGTTTTCCTTGTTTTCGGACCCATTAATACGACCCAGAGCAGCGTTTTCAATCAACGGGTGCGTCAGCCTGTATACCAAATTACGACCCACGGGCGCGTTTTAAATCAACGGGAGGCGGCGTAATGACGTACAACGTCCTCGACAACTTCTGTTAACAACCATCGTTTTTCAGACACGTACACTCTTCAAAAATCACGGCTGTCTGTCGTAGCTAGCAATAAAAGCTAAAGTGGCTAAATCTGGCGAGAAAGGTGCAAAGTATGCAACACTGACAGCCGGTTTTTTAAGGCCTTTAACAACTGTTACAACACTTTTTTCTAAAACCACCAGCTATAAGTCAGATTTGGGTACTGAACCTATATTCTTTGGGTGTCTGCAGACCAAGAAAGTGGACCCTTACTAGAGAATACGAGATAAGCTTTAGTTGAACTGGGTAAAGTCGGAGCGCAGTCACACAAGGAAAATCCAGATGAACATTCAATTGTCATACCAACTACATGTATGCGCCCCGTGAGTCTGATCTGCTTCAACATTAAATCGGTTCTTTCTTGATCCATGCGACACTCTACCGCCAAGTTTCGTGAAAATCTGGCCTGTGGTTTTTCTAATGTGACAAACAAACTGAACCGATAAAATAACATCCTTGTCAGAAGTGAAGGAATGTTAACTCTTTACACAAAGTTATCTTTTATAATTGTCCAATGTCAACATTGTGTTTGTCCAGTGGTTTGAGTAATTTGCAGTGCTCTCAAATTCAACTTAACTTGCCATTAAAGACAAATGACAGAGCGAGCATGTATCAGCAGATCAAAGACAAACACTCTGTCATCATTTGGTGTGCTGCTCGATGCTTCTCGAGCTTCCAGCGCAGCATCGCTCCGATGGAGAACACTCCCAACAAGGTGTCCCAGCGAAGAGCCAGAGCACGTGCTGAAAGACGCATCTCACGATCGACCTTCACTCGGTCCCTAGCAAAGCGTTTCTGTTGTTCATTTATCTTCCCAGGGACGGTTCGTTCTCCACCGTATTAATGAATGCCAGTTGTTCCTGTGCTCCACAATCAGGAAGTTCAAATTTGGCCCGGGATGAATCAGATTTAAATGGTTTGCAGGAGCCAGTTGAGTGTGCTGGGTGATCGATCTTTTTATTATATGTTTTATATAAATAGTTTGGTAACAAATTAGAATCAGAATACTTAATTTTTTTCTGGTAGAAAATTGTTTTTTGTCAAAATGCATGTGTTTGTGCATAATGTATTCCTATGTATTTGTGTGTTTGTACTGTGTGTTCGTTGTGTAGTCTTAATATTATAGTAATATTAATCTTCAATCCTAGTTTTATAATAAAGTAAAATACAATTATTAATATAAACATGGTAAAAGCAAATGTATAATAATAATAAATGTACATGTAAAAAAGGATACATTACAATCTATGCAAAAGTGTATTAATTATATATTATCACACTGTTTTTAAACCCTTTAGAGAAGAGGTTATAGGAAGACATTAAAAAAATATATATATATAATGGAAAAAGATTTCAAAAATAATTTATGGAGATTCATCATTGATTGTACTTTTTTTTTTGGGTAAATACTGATTTGCTATGAACCGTCTGAACACCGTTTTTCTCCAGAAATCTGCAGAGGACTTTAAAGAGCATCTTGCAGGTTTTTGTTTTTTTCTACATTCATGCTTAAACTTGCTTGAAAATTACAATTAAAAAAGTGAGTGTAGGATTTGATATGTTTTACGAGACATAAGGGCAGGAATTCAGAGGGAAAGGAGCAATTTTGAGCTCTGCTCTTAAAAACGGCTTTTTTTTAAGGTCATAGTCAAACGCGTCATATTACATAACACAGGGGACACATCTCCGCTCTCTGACCGCGGGATAGTAGTTATAGTATAGTTAGTTGCGTTGAGTTGAGCGGTTGTGTTTTAGTGAGCTGGTATTTTTCGGTAGTTTTACATTGTATTTCAACATTTGTAATCATGGTGCAGTATTGTGTTTGTGCAGGTTGCACAAATACCAGCCTGTCAGGACATCGAGTCCACAGTAAAAAGGACCGGAGCTAGCGTTCGTTCCTGGGTGCGTTGTGCATCCACCTCCCCGCAGCACATACTTCTCCACAGCTTTATCAGGAAACCGTATTACATCTCTCTCCCCCCCTTCGCTGCTCTCTCTCTCCCCCTTCGCTGCTCTCTCTCTCTCCCCTCCGGTACACGGCACCGTAAGGACGTAGTGTTGGAGTTGCATTTAGGGTAAACGCTGTGGTGGCTGTACTGCTCCCAGCCGTCTCCTTTTGTGTTTGTTTGTTTCCCCCTGTCTGTGTTTTTTGTGTGTGCGTGGTGGCTGTCACTCCTGGCTCCCGGCTCAACTTCACTCACCTGCTGCAATCAGCTGTGCACCCTCCCCGACTACACACCTGCTTTCCATAAAGCCATTTTACAACGGCATATCAACGGAGGCTCCACAACCTCTTCCCGCCAGATCGTCAAGTATCAGCCGTATCTCGCGTCTCCCCTCCGGTACACAGCACGTGTAGTGTGGAGTTGCATTAGGTAACGCGAGATACGGCCGATACTTGCGCATTAGTTTCTGTTATGGATCAGTATCAACATCCTGCCAGTAACGTTACTATATTATTCAATGCTACTTTTAGTTATAGCCTGATATAGTGATAGCCTAACTTTACAATGTTGTGGATGTGAGATTAGCTAACATTCTTGTAGCTTAACGCGGTCACTCACCAAGACAGCTGACCAGTTCTCCACTGGTTTCTCCTCACACCACAGCTCAATTTCTTCTTCCGATGGCCGTTATTCTTTCTAATCCTTGGCTGCTCCTGGTCTCTTGGACCGCCTAGCCAGGCTCATAATTATAAGGTTGTGGTCCGTCATATGCATTTCGAATATTCATGTTCAAGTTTCTTCTGTATCTTCTGTGTCGAACTGCATTGGGATCCATGTTTATTTAATACTTACAACCGCCGCTCTCCCCCTTGTGTTCCCCCCGTGTTACGGTCACACGCGGGAGGGTCACGTGCCGAGGTCTTTTTATGCGGAAGTGAAACATTTCTTACAAAAACGACGTCCAGATTTCACCTGTTAGTTTATATTTCTGTACTATTTTTTTGAAAATCTAGTGTATTCATCATTTCCTACAGATTTTATTCACAGGTGTCTGTACCTGGAAGTGGCTCTTTAACACTTATTTCTACCATGCTTAAACTTGCTGCAGCCAAAATCAAAAACAACTACTCTTTTTCAGAGAAAATCTGATGTCATCTACTTTTGCAACTATCATTGTCTACATTCAGAGCTGACGGTCAACTACCATACTCTCCCTACTGCAGATCTCGTGTGATTCTTTTGCACTTTTGATGCATGCTTCACTGATAGAGCTTTTGGAGTTCAGTCTCGAGATGTTTCCTATCCAGCTCCGCCAAAACTTTCAGCGATGAATGTACACCACAACCCTAACCCGTCATTTTGGGACGTCAAACATTTCAGATCCTAAGCAGTAGCCACATCAAAATATGGATTGCTTTTAAGATACTTCGATCCAAATGATGGGTGCCACTGGAAACAACAAACCCTTGCCAGAGTTGCTGCCTGTCTGATAAACACGCACGCAAAGCCCCTATCATCAGCTGCGTGCTTGGATTGATCAGCTAAGTGAAATACACATTTCTTGTTATTAGCCGAGTGGAAAGGAAAGAAAATAAATGAATTCGAAAAATAGCGGCGGTTGATGCGCCATTAAAACCTACAGAGCTCTGTTTAGGATCTGTGTTCATTATTAGTCATTAGACCGCTCTTGCAACTCTTGAGATCAAGGCAAGCTTCTCCTTGAAGCCTCTC
>NW_011349558.1:137063-141946 GCF_000735185.1 Notothenia coriiceps | reverse complement strand
AAAAAAATATATATATTATTTTTTTTATTGGTTTTTCAATTGAATTATACTTAAAGTTCAGGGTAATCAACTGTTAAAAACATACTACACATTTTTCTTTCAATAAATTGATGTTTTCAAAGTAAATGGATAATCGTTTTTAATAATCGTGATATCAATTATTGATCAAAATAATCGAGATTATGATTTTTGCCATAATCGAGCAGCCCTAGCTGTGATGTTATGATTAAGTTAAAAACCCTCTGATTTCCGATCAGTTCGTGCTGCATTTCTTTATTTCAACCCCACAACAAAAACAGATTGTTATTGTGATTAACCCAATTACATCTTTTAATTGATTGACACCACTTCTAAATATGTCTTCTTCAAATGGCAAAATTATTCAATTACACATTTGAAATGTCCGCTGAAGGAGTAACTGGTATACCACCCTGAAGCCCTTTGTATTTGGAAGAGATTAGCAGGATTTGAGCCGTGCTTTCAGATTAGATGGCGTGAGAAATGCGGCTCGAAGGTTCAAGGGAGTGAAGGAGTCCTGACACCGCCGCCGCCCCGGCTGCCCCATCCCGGCCTCAGTGTGGCGGGTAATCCCCCCGGGCCGAGGCAATAAAACTCCAATTTCTACTATACCTGCCAGCTGGGCGTCTTAGTCAGTTTGAGACACAGGGAGCATGAAATTCCCGAGGAGCCATATCAAAGCGCCAGCCCCCTTCGTTATGACATCAGAAGCGTCTGAAGTCAACAGGCATGAAGGCAGCCTGGGGCCCAGCATGGGTTCACAGCCTTGAAGGGGGATCCGTCGCTATTAAGGGCTGTGCAGGGGGAAAGCTAACAGAGGGCAAGGCGGGGAGAGAAGGATTACATCTATCATCATGCATATGTGCTCGCATCTAAAAGCCCTGCCTGCCTTTTTATGCCCTCAGCAAGTCCGCCAACTGTTATGATAGCTGAGACAGTAATAAAGGCTTGGCGGTATCATAAACACAGCGTGATGTTGGGTATCAAATACTTAAGGGCCCGTGACGAAGATCTGACGAGAAGCCCACAATGCTGGCAGAAATGTAAACATGATAATGGTGATAATTACAGCTGGTTGTGGCCGTGATCCATTTGTCATCTTAATAAACGCCTGTTCAAGCCGTAAAGTAAAGCTGAAGAGCAAGAAAACCTATAAAGTCCTAACGACCGCATTTTAACGCTAAAGAGATTGAGAACATTAATGTGTGTGTAGCGAGCAGATGCAAAAACTGCCACACAAGATTTAAAAAGTGATAAAAAGTCTTCAGGAAGCCATTTCAGCATAACATGGCTGTAAGATCAAACCAAAGAAATATCTAGGAAGGAAAATGTTGCGAGATAATGTTGGTGTATTTTAAGGCAACTAATGTGTCGCCTTGCATGCTGAAAAGTAAAAAATACTTTCACCCAGCTTGTGCCTGGACAGTCTGGGCTCACATCCCAACTCATGTCATCACTGTAAAGTTTTATTTCCAATGACATGTTTCCCCCAAAACCATTACAAAAACCTCAGCCTTTTGTCTCACCTGCGTTTGAAAGGTCATAATAAACTATATAAAAGATTCAAATGTGTAATACTTTTAATCGATCCATTTGTGGGAAAGGAATTGTAACGTTATGCTTTAAAAATCATATAATAGCAAAAAAAGATGTCATCATTGCCTTAACATATGCAAACATTTGTATTTACTTCCCTCTAGTTCTGATTATGTTCTCATTCGGTGCGTGTATGTCACATGTGTCAAACTCAAGGCCCGGGGGCCAAATCAGGCCCTTGGTGGATTTAATTTCGGCCCGCAGGATAATTTCTAATTACTATTAGATCTGGCCCGCCGGTATATTGCACGAACACACCTTCACTCCATCCTGAGGGTCTCCTCAGCTCAGAGCCTGAGCCCAAACATTGATGAACTTGCACCCAAGATGAGATGCCAAGTATCTGCTTGAACTAGCATCACAGAGCAGCACACTGAGTTTAATGGATGTTTCCTTCTGCACTTTCTTTCTCACGACAACAGGGCATGATTGGTTTTTTCTTTGAGCGAAATAGTTTTTTTGAAGCTGTTGTTGGCCTGTGGGAAAATGTAATCATAAGAAATGACTGAGGAAAAGCTGCAGATAGAGCCATAAGAAATGAATGCAACTGATTATTTAATGTTTAATGTTGTTTTTATAAGTAATAATTTAAGCTTTGTTAGTTCCAGGTTTAATATGTGCAATACGTTTGTTTCAATACGTTTTGGAATAAACATTGAACAAGTCCGGCCCTCGACTAGTACCCATTTTTTCATTTTGGCCCACTGTGTATTTGAGTTTGACACCCCTGGTGTATGTATTCTCAGATATCACACACACTCAGAGTACCTACAAGGTGTTGACAGAGGCAGTATCCAACCATTACAGTCAAGCCCAATGAGATGGTCCGTTGGAAACGAGAAGATCTGTTTTTGTAAGTGATCATCAGCGAGTGCAATTAATCATTTGGACAATTATTAATGGTGGGAGTTTCCAGAAGTAGATAATCTCAGAAAGGAGACCCTGATGGCTCCTTCACAGAAATACAGCACCAGTGTGTAGTGTTTAATCTTCATGAATTCAATGTTGTGCATAGGGTGAAGAATAAGCCAGCAGTGCATATGGTGGTGTGAAGGTTTTAGAGACCTAAAACACTACACATATACATTTTTTGTATTCTTTTATGAAATCTGGACTGTGATACTGAGTTTAAAATGTGTGCATGTTTGAACAAAAATGGAATAAAATGCAAGCTTTCAAAGGAATGTGTTCCTTGACAAATATGATAATCTATCAGACCACTCATCAAAGCTGAACAATGCATTTCTTCTGTGAGCTGGACTGAGTGGACACACATGTTAATAATCCAAACTGTTTCCACAATTGTTTAAAAGGAAATATCGGAGACATTTAAAACCGGGATCTAGCATGGAGTGGAATGTGCTTTAATTGCCGTCCTTGGCAAAAGAAACCGGCCTCAGTATTTGATCTTGCCCAGTGTTGGCACCGATCTCAGGAACACGCCTCCATTTCAAACATGGCCAGTCACTCTCTTCCTGCCAAATCAATAAAAGACAATAATCGTTGATGATAACAATGACTGAGCACGCTCGGTGCACGGTCCAATCTGGCCAAATTCTGATCATTTCTGCGGCTTCCAAAAAACCTTGCAGCCCACATTAAGGAGCAAAATGAAATTTCCCCATGATGGATGACTTTAGGAGGCCTCCGGACGGGAACGGCCATCCAAGGCTGGGATTCGATCCCACATTTCTGCATAATGGTTTCAGCTGCCTTGTCAGTCACCTGAGCTCCACTACGCTTTTTAATCGAACCGCCAGTAATGAGTCGGTCAAACATGAGCTGACAAATTGATTTGGATTCCCATCTGATGAGTCTTTCCATGAAACAGTCTGTTTGTGCAGCGGTCCAAACATTGTCACGCAGACAAATGAAATGCAATAAGCAGAGATGCAATAAAGTTCAAGACAGGACTTTAATCAATACAAACATACAACAAAATAAATATGTGTTTGATTAGATGGGACAGATGATCAAAATAAGCTGCAATAATAGTGATTGAACCCTACATGAGCACGCAACAAAACCACAGCAGCTTCCTGAATTGTTCTTCATCAGTAATGTTTGCCTCTTGCATGTGCAAACACAGTCATTTAGCACTAAAGTTCTCCTACAGACATGCAGTCTAAACACACAGATTTTGAACAAATGATCCCCTGCCCTTCAGGAACATAGTGACATCACTATTTAACACTTGTGCTTCTAATGGCTAGCGCTCCAACACATTGTACGTGATAGGCTAAGGGGCGGGACATCTCTAAGCGGTTGACCAATCACAACAGAGCCGGCCAGCTAACCAATCAGAGCAGACTGGGCTCTGGTTTCAGACAGAGGGTGAAAAGAGGTGCTGCAGCACAGGCAGTATGAGAAAAATAAAGAGCTTTTCCAACATTAAAGCATGGAGACATGTCCCAGTAGAGACACTACATACAAATATGAACCTGAAAATGAGCATAGAAGGGCCCCTTTAAATGAAATCCAGCCCTCCCAAGTGTTTGTATTTGCTGAAGTTAAGGCTTGATTTCTAACTCTCGCTTTGGAGATTTTTTCAATGCCTGGCCAAGTCTCCCAGTAAATAATAGCAGAGAGCCTATTATGGCGCATTTCCACTACAGCGTGGTTTAAGCGTGCCGTGCCCGGCCCGTTTTTGGTTGCGTTTCCACTAAGCGTAGTTCCGGTTAGCGGGTACTTTATCACAGTTTTCTGGCTCTCCAAAATTGAGGTTCTTTCCGGGCCAACAACCGGGCTGGGTATGCTAAACTAGTGAGAGAATCGCTGGCAACTACAACAAAATGAACATATTTTACCATGATTTAATTGTAGCACACGTTTCAAAATGATGCCGAAGTAACAACATACTGATACCGGTTAGTAAAAACCATGAATTAATGCTTTGACAAGTCTGCAGACAGACGGCAGGCGAAAAACCTTTTAAAATGCGTGTTTTCTGAATGGAGATCGGCTAAGCTAACGCAGTATATGCTCCGACCGTCCACACTCACAACAACGGCCTACAGACATAAATAAAGCAGCGACTGTATTCTCCATGACACAGACAGTCTGTGGTTTGTACTTGTTTAACTTGTGTCTAGTTTCTGAACAGATATGAGGAGCTGTGAGCTCTGAGGGCTAACAGCTAACGGCTGATGTTGGTTTTGTGGTTTGCATTGATGATGACGTCACAGCTCCGCCTACACTGCGTTACTATAGTTACTACCCCAGTTCCTAAACTGTAATGGAAACGCAGCATAAAGTGAGCCTGGCCTACC
>NW_011349558.1:100851-132038 GCF_000735185.1 Notothenia coriiceps | reverse complement strand
GAAATACGACGCAAAGGTAATGTCAAATCCTTGACCCCATCATTGATATCATTGCGTCACATCCGCCTCGACACTGCAGTAGTAGTTACGTTTGGTGTTTTGGTTGTAGTCGGCAATCGACAATCGGGAGTCTCGAGTGTCGAGGAGTATAGACAAGTCTTTGATCTGTGTTCAATTTGTTCATGTTTGGTGTCTGACAGACACAGTACCTCTTATGTCAGCGACGAAATAAATACAGACATCCGGCAACAACACTCACACCTGCCAGCCTCGTATATGACGCAATCGAATCGGCTAGAGGTAAGTCTTTTGTGCGTAAAATTTTCCAAAAAGCGGACGGCAGACAGACGTCTGAACAGTTTCGTAATTAAGTACCAAAAATGATTGGCCATAGTCATACAACAATGAAGCCGTAGTAAAACTTTGCACACGATGTTAATTTAGTACCATTTTATACAAGTAAAACAACATCAACGGTCGCTAAGAGAGTGATCAAATCGTATGGGTCGGGCCAACAACCCGGGCCTTTCTTGGAGTTAAAACCTCTCGGTCTTTTGACACTATTTCATGGGCGATTGGCCTTGATGCGAATCACCTTTGCGTTGGTTTTTGCCCGGCCCGTGCCGTGCGAATTTGGTGCGACATCACCTTTACGCGGTATTATCCGAGAGACGATAATAAATGACCCTCTGAACCGGTCCGTAACTTTTTTAGAGGTTTCGCTCTCAATCTTTAGTTCGGAATTGAAGTCGTTTATGTTTGTGAACCCTCCCGACCTAAAGTAAATTTCCCCGGGAAGATACGAGTAAAAGTCCAAGTATAAACATACATCACAGAGATGACCCTGTACAGAGGTACGAAATTACAACCTTTTCGAGAAATAAAAAGAGTATGACGGACACGACGTCGTGGAGAAAAGTGGGAGACAGACTTTGGTCTCGGGTCAGACGAGACTAACCAATCGACCGGCCGAGACAACACTAAACCAGTTGGCGAATTCTCTTACAGGGCGGGGAATCCGGATAGTGCATGCGTTACACAACCTGCGATCGGTAATCTTCGTGTTCAGCAATTTATCACTAACAGGTGATACAAGGACTCCCGTCCCCTTAGTAAACAAGTTTTAGACACACCAAATCTGACGTACAGACATCCTCTGACATCACGATTTACTGACACAAACGTGTACGTCTCCGTTTGTAATGACTACTTCTTGGTTAAGTCCTCCGAACGACACAAAAACAACGCACGAGTCGTCGAGTACATCCCAAGTTAGTGATAATAACGTCGAATAAAACTAGTAGACAAGGGTAAATTAGTTTGCTGTAAAATAACAACAACTTACCAAACATAACTAATTTTCAGGACAGAACTTGAAATAACGTAGAGACGAATAACGTAAAGTAAAACAAGACGCACTGTTACAAACCTCTACCAAGGCCTAACTATACCGTACTAAGCCGTGCGAGGCCCTGCAGTGGAAATGTGCCATTAGTTCCCCAACTGTATCCTGGAGCGTAGGAAGCCAGTGAACGCAGCACAGGGATTCAAATGGGAGGCATTACCCTGTCACTTACACAAAGACTCTTTATCAAATTGTGTCCGACAAACACATCTCACATTCTGCCTCTCCATGCTCTCCAGAGTCCCCTGAGGAAATGACTTGATGTCCTCTCTGCCTGTCTGAATGATGATATCTAAATCTGCGAGCAGCTGCTCTGCCAGAAACAATGAGGGGAGTCAAGAGGAAGGGGATCAGGAGCAGTGGGAGACACGTTGGGGTACCCTGGAGACTTTCACAAGGCCCTTCGGAGAAGAGGAGACGGTGGGGACACGTTTAGATGCCTTCTTCAAATCAATCACACAACATTAGACCAATTACTCTATAAATCTTAAAATGTAACGTCAATGTCCTTAATGAACCATAACACATAATGATGTATTATATTTGTGAAGTATTAGATTTTTCCAAGGACTTGCTAAGAATCATACATAAACTGTATAGCCTACAGATGTGTTTGCTGGCCTCACATGCATATTTAAAAATAAATACATATTCTTGATTGTGCAAGAGTTGGCACAAGAATGATCTGCAATACTGATTCAGTCCTTCCTGAAAAGTTGAAAGACCTTTTCTCCCTGCTGAGAGAGGTGAGGGGGAAACTTTCCGAGCACTATTGGGAAGCTAATTACCAACGCGGGTGTTAAGAAACTCCTGCTCTAGGTTGTTTTTACCCCCTGATGGGAAACACCCATTCAGTCGCTCATGCTCAAAGTGAGCCTTTTACTTACAGGGAGGAAGCTGGATGTGTTTTTCTAGACTCCCCCCCTTCAACTCATCAGTGAGTGCTCACACATTGAGTAACACACACACAAACACACATTTCCATATGCAAACACACTGAGTTTTTGATGTCTCACACACAGGTGCTAATAGAAGTTCTGACTAAAGCGGAAATCTCCTGGTCTGAAAAGATAAGCAAACGCGGAAGGGCCCTAAACTTCTTACTTGTGTCAGGGGGGACTCCACTGTTTGCAAAAGGAAATTAGATTGTAGAGAAGACTATGAGAAACTGAGCTTACTTTTTACTCGATTTGACCTTGGTAATCATTTAAGATTATTGTTTCAATCCCTATAGCATGACAGCATGATGTTCATTTTCTCAATCATAGTCCCATTTAGAGTAAAATACATTTTTACATGGATACATTGAAATGAACAGGTCAAATCATGAAATTCCTTTTGAGACAGCAGAAGACAAACTCAACACAACTGTAGTCCGTAAACCAACTGGCGACAGTGAAAGTGAATACATTTATTTTTGATTCACAGTCAATGGTCTGATCATACACAACTACCAAAGGCCCGGACACACCAAGTTGACCCCAAATAACTCACACAGACGGACCCCCGACTGTTGTGTCGCCTCGTGTCTCTGCGTCTTGGCCATGTGTCGCACTGGAACACACCGCAAAGACTTCAGCCGACGGCCAAGAAGCACATACGAACTGTGCATTCCTGAGTGGCAATAACTCTCCTTACCAGCAGGCGGCGGTAGTGTGTATTCATCATTCAAAAGAGGCAACAACCGGAAGACAGACTGCGTGATAACCGAGAGAAGAAGAACAGACAGCGTGATATAAATAAACAACAAATAGCGTGTTCCATGTTCACTCTACAGCGAGAAGCTCATGGGGCTTTCCCCAACCTGTGTCGAGAGCTGGAGTTAAATGAAATCTCAGATTTGCCTTCTTAATAGTTTGTTTGGGTCCCTCACTTCCATTTCGCTTCTCATGCACTGATTCGCTAGCTGAACAGCCAATCAGAGTGATTTATTTTGCCGACTGCCTTTGGCCGACTGCCCCCCGATTCGACATGTTGAATCGGTGGGTTCAGTCGGCCGAAAAGTTGTCGGCACGGCTGAAAAGACACGATGTTGCGGGACACACCAATCTGAGTAGGGCGTGTCGACACTCATTGTCGGCCTGACGCCCGTCGACGGCCAGAATTGGCTTGGTGTGTCCGGGCCTTCAGAGGGTACAACATAAACTGAGTGCAATGGGTTTTGGATGACAAAGAAACAATGCCTGCCTCTTCTGGATGGTGCTTCTCTTGAGCTGGGTTGTGGGCCGGCCCGTTATCCTCTGGTGAGTCAACAGCTGAAGACTTACTTTGCACATTTTTTTTGCGTTATTGTGGGATTCAAAAAAATATATTCAAACAACACCTACGTTTATGAGAAATATAATTGATATGATTAACGTCTTCTGGAATTACACCTCCAAATGACTTTCATATGTCTCCTTCGACTTCCAACTCGTAAGACTGCTAAATTATCTCTTTGTCCAGCTTCTCCTGAGTTAATGTAAGTGTTTCCCAAGTCTCTTCCATCACGGTCTCTCTCTCCCTTATTTCTTGAGATAGAGTATTTTGTTCATGTGCTGTCCTCCTGTTTCTCTTGGCACCTTATTAGCACCAAGGCTGCTCTTAAAGTGCACATCTGGACAGTGGCTTCAGAAGCAATGGGCAATTGGCCATGAACTTTTGCTAAATACTTTAAACAGTATATCTCTCTATGTTTTCTCAAGTCTATTAATAACACACAGTAGGTTTGATATTGAAATTGGGTTTAGTGCTCTTGAACAGATACTGACTTTAATTGGTGAACCCTCAATTATTGGTATTACAGACCATTAATTTCACTTTTAAATCAATGCACTGTTTTAACAAACTTATTATCTACTGACATACTTCAAGAGGCAGCAGGAATGCCACAGCGTGCCAACAGGCAGTCTCTCGAATAGTTTGAGTTCAAGGCTCCACGACAGCAGGTGTCCTTGACAAAGACAGTGGCTCGTTACCAACGCTTTTACTGCTTTGTGGCTAATCTTGACCTCTGATTGCACTCTAGAGTAGAGGAGATAAATAACTAACTGTATTTCAGGAAAAACACGCAGATTTTAAATCCAGTTCGAACTCAGATTGTATTTTGGACAAATACGATCAATTTAAAGGCCAAGTACAATACATGTAAGGGTCAAAGTGTTGAAGCTAAAACAAGCTTCATAGCACACATAACAAAGCAGGACAGAAATTTTCATATTATGACAATTATTGATTGGACCATACTGTTTTTCAATCAGTTTGAACACAAGACAAAACATATGCTTTGTTTCCACACCAGACTCCAGTTTGGTTACATTGGGACACACATTGTATGAAATGGAAAAACATAATCACCCCTCTCCCTTTCTGTTCATCTTTAATGGGAAATTTGAGATACTACTGAGTACAGAGCTTAGTCTGTCACATCACATGACGCGCTGCAACTAATGCAGCTGACGAATGGGCATATCATGGATCCCAGTTTCGTGAACGATCCCTCTTCAGAAACAGGTGGCAGCCGCTGTAAGACCAGATGTCCCACTGCAGCCGTGGTAAAACGAGGACTGTGGAGATACAGCGGTGAACAATGCGTGACCAAGACCGAAGGTGGTCCGGCTTGTGTTCAAACCCCAGGAGGGCCAACAATGGGGTGAAGTCTGGTGAGGGGGGAAGGGGTGTGCAGACTCTCCCAGACATACCCGCTTGTGCCCAGTCCCTTGGGGTAAATGAAGCGACCCCACCTCTGAAAACCATCCCCTGCTTCAGTGTGAGGAAGTGGATGCTTTTCAACAACCAGGAAGTCATCTCAAACATCCCAGAGATGCCTTTCCCCCTCCACACATAACCCTTCAAATCCATCGGATCCTTTGTTCAGACATCTCTGCTTGTTAATGCCATGCTTCAAAACCTGCTATGCCCATTTGTTTGCACTGTATAAATAGACAGTAAGCATTACCGGTGCGATTGAAGTAAGTCTGTGGAACTTTGCCAAACTCTGTCGAAGCTGTCGCCAGATGGCATTATATCGAACCCTTTACTGAGCCTCGCTGTTACAGAATTAGCCTTTGCACATACAGTGTATATCGCAAGCTTGAATGTTTTGTTTTGACATGTTGATAGTATTTGCACAAATATGATGAAAAGATCTGTCTGCAGGAATCAGAAACAGAGACCACATGAGTGAGATTTTGCAACGGGAGCCAACAGGTGTTCCAGAAAGTTGAGACCACAAGAGTGCAATTAAAAAATGTAATATTCACAAAGATATTGATGGACACATTTCACTTTAATGAGAACTTGCTGCTGTTGATGACACAAGGTTGAATTTAATCTTTCAGGCAGTTAGAATCAAGTTAACGGCCAAGTACAATACATTTAAAGGTGACACCGTCAGCTAAAACAAGCTACATAGCACATATTAAACATAGTAAATAACATTTAGTTGTATGGTAATCATGAAATGAAAAATGAATACAAATTATCATTGTTAACAGAACAGGACAAAAGTATTCATATCATGAGTGTACCAATTGAGTCCACCATGTAGAACAGCATAGTGGTGGTACATGGTGAAATGTGACTGAGCTTTGTCCTAAGCTCACTGTGTAGTTGTTGTGGACATGGTTGTAATTCATGTCATACTTTCTGTCGGATCCAAAGGACATGTATTTAATAGCGCATACGCTGGCATGGCATGAAAGGACAAATCATTCTTCGCCCACTGCTCATGTCTATTTGTAAAGACAAGTGTGACATGCTTTCATTCTTTCAGGTGCACAGGTGCAACACAGAAATATTACCCCTGCACCGGAACTAATGCAAATATTGAGCTGAAACTTCCTGTAAAAAATAATCCTTGAAGTTACCCCTTGACGATTTGAGGGTAGCTTTCAGCACATTTATTTGTATTGTTT
The DNA here is from genome assembly GCF_000735185.1 of Notothenia coriiceps. Taxonomy (NCBI): domain Eukaryota; kingdom Metazoa; phylum Chordata; class Actinopteri; order Perciformes; family Nototheniidae; genus Notothenia; species Notothenia coriiceps. Next base: position 125,738 of record NW_011349558.1, on the reverse strand, counting down.
TAATGGTAGGGTCTTTTTTGACCCGGTGAGGTGGTTTTCTTGAAGTATCTTTGTAATTAAAAAAATTTTTTTTATCATTTCATATTCCAGCTATTCCTCAAAAAACATGTTTTGGATTCCTTGCCATTCTAATTTTCAATTTACATTTTAAGAAATTGTAGTTTTTGTATTACTACCCCAAGCTTCCACAAGTGGGTCAAAAATGACCCGCATGCATTTTCTATGGGATCCTATGGGAAAAAGTTTTTTTTCAAAATGTAAAAAAAATGTCTAAAATTATAAACAGTGAAAAAGTAAACATGAAATATTTCTAGTGTGAACCAAAATATTATACTAAATATTATACAAGGGATTTTTCTTGACCAAAATGACAAAGATTGCATAAAAAACACATATTATTCTAATACGGGTTCTTTTTGACCCACTTATGGAAGAGTGTAGGGTCCAGTCCCTCTAAGGGCATCTAAGGGTAAAATGTTAAGAATAGTTAACATTATCTGGACCTCATACCTGTGAGTAACTTATAGATTGCCTCACAAGATTAAAGGAATAGAAGTAGGGTTTATAAATCTGAATTTTACCTCCATTTCTAATTGATACAAGCACCACATTGAAATAAGTTAATTTTTGTGTATCGCTTCTTTAAACGTTTTGTTAAAAAAGATCAAGCTTTTATCTCTGTGCACATTTTATTTTCAAACTATTCTTTTGTGGAATTGTATTATAATTGTGAAATTGATTTTAGTATGTTTAAAAATGTTGATGCATTCCTTCTTTTTCAGTATTGTGAAAGGGTTGAACATGGAGCAGATGTGCAGAACTACACAGGTTAATCTGACTATAAGCTGTTTTTTTTTAATTCTGAGTTGGAGGAGACGAAAACAGAGCAAAAACAAGTGGATATTGGATTAACATTGATGTTGTTCTGTGTTAAGAATAGAATATAAGCCTTTATTGTCATTATACTGGTACAATGAGATGAGTAGAGCTACTTTTTTTACGGTGCCATCAAACATACAAAATAAAAAAAAACAAAAAAAAACAAGAGTTTGCAGGATGAGTATGTGATGATAATCTCAGGGTTTGTCCACATTTGCTTGCCAACTTGCTGTATGAGCAGTGTGAAGAATCCATAGCTTTGTGGTTTTGATGTGGCCTGAATACTTGCCTGGGGTTTATCTCCAGCTGGAGCCTTAGTAAAATGTAGGACCTTGCACTGAAGCCCCATACAGCATTCAGTGATACACTGATTCTGTGCTTAAGTATTCAACAAATCCCTTATGTATCTGCACCAAAATTGTCCGGATGCCAGTTTTGTGGTTTCAAGTGTGAAGCTATCTTACTCCTGATGCCAATACATTTTCATGCCAGATAATATGACAAATGTGAATTTTATTAAGATACTTAACTCGAGCCCTGTCACAGTGTGAATCTGGAAAACCTCTAATCCAAACATTGGTCTGTGAATCATATTTTAGGCAAACGTTAGCAGCCTTAGAGTTCTTCCAGTACAAATAATGACAATGCATGCTGTGTTTGGCTGAGAAGCGAAAACCAAAGAGATATTCAACACTTGGCATGCACATCACATAGCAAATCATTTGAAAGCTGCATGTGGAAATTGGGCAACAATGTGGGACACTAAGCTCACTATCAGTCTTTTTAGTCTAATTTTATATGCATCACATTATATCCACCTCATGTCAGGGTGTGATATTGTCACAGGACACAAAACGAGGGGATTTCTTCCTCTTTTTCTCTTCATCCTCACTTCTCTCCTGTCCTTTCTCACGTCTCTTTTCCCCCTTCGCCTCCTCTCTGTCTCTGCGGGGTTTCTCTCTCCAGCAGGTGGCCAGTCAGTCAGCAAAGACTCCTCTAACTGTTTGGCACCATGGCAACATACAATGAAAACAACACTCATGCATGCCTGTACGCAGACCAATACAAACACACATACACTCATAAATGTTTACGTGCATGCACAGAGAAAGCCCTTTGTACACATACACAAGCTTGGATACCCATGTGCTCAAGGTGGCAAAAGCCCACACACACACTCGCTCACACACATGCACACAGTTGTGATAGGTTTGCAGCTACAGCTGATTTTTAAAGCAATAACCATTTTAGCAAGTCATGGTTGATCAGGCACACTGTATATAAGTGGGCGGAGTTAGGCCAGATGCCTAAGTTAAATGCAATACCCCAGCAACAGATCTTGGATACAAAACTCATTTCTGTCAGCAGGGGTCAGACCTCAGCTGGGTGTCGGTCCCGAGTGCCAGCTGAGCAGCAGAGGAGGATGCATGGAGAGCAAAGCCAGAATTGGGGTCACGACAAATGTACAGAGCAGGACTGTGACATCTTGCCAAGTGTTTGCGTCCAACTCTTTTCCACATGTGTGAGATTAGCTATACCGCAGAGTGTAAGACATCTGATGGACACTTTTATTCAAAGTGCCCTGAGATAACACTGAGGGCATTCTGAACATTTTCAAAGAAAAGTAACAGCTGAACTCGGCATTGCGCTGAGCCATTCCTCTAAGTTTATTAGGGAACCTCTAACCGCATGTAATGCTACCTTACTTTCAATTAGATACAAGTTAATTTTCTTACCACCAAATAACCGAAGGATCAGTGTGAGCGATGCAAATGTATTGATGTACAGGAGTGTTAACGGAGACTAAATGCTAAATAAAGAAATGTAACAGTAACCAAATGTATTGTGATGAAGTTAGGGTGATATATAGATGTTATATGCCAGTCAATATGTTCCCATAACTGTTTTAAACAATGGCACTCAAGAATTTGCAGCTTTTCACCTATAGATTTTCACCTAGAATGTATGGAACAAAAATGCATTATGACCATGTTTTAATTCACTTGTACTACCACACATTTGCAGTTCTTGCACAATCTAATAATATATTTCTCTATTTTATATCAACAAAGCTCGCTTAAAATTGTTTTTTAAAAAGCAACAATCTTTATTCTAATGAGGCTCAGAGGAAACAGAGGAGGTGTGACATTTAGGGAATGTTATTTTCTATATCTCAGGAGATCATGCTTTGTTCCTCAAACAGTGAATTCTTCAGGATATCTGTTTCTTCTGTCACTTCCATGTCTGGGTTTCCTTAGGAGTTTCTTAAGTCTCTTGCACGCGAGGATCTCCCGAAAAGCTTGAGGAAGGAGCAGTTAATTCATGGCCTATTGGTGACAGGAAGCTAATCAATCAGAGGTGGCAATTTCCACACTCAGCTAGCATGAAGATGTAACGCACCACTTACTCCCCGGGGCTAATGACACGGCGCCTGGATCCCAAAATCACCTCGTCAAAGCAGGGCAATGAAAGAGAGGGAATTCCAAGCAATTGCCCACTGTCAAAACATCCCATTATGGTTTTATTGGGAGGAATGACCAGGTTACTATTGACAACCTCATCGAGTTCATGTGAAGGGATGCATGAATTAAATAGTCTACTTTTCTTTTACTACATTTTTTGAAATGTCAGGGTTTATCCTAAGCTCTAAGAGAATATACATGCATGTTTACTATATAAAAAGATCTAAGAGAAATACCTTATGGTAAAGATTTTCCACTAAATAGTCACGCTGTCTTCTTCGATTGCAGTTTGTAACAGAAAAAAAAAAACCTGCATGGTAAGTTAGTCGATCTATTTAATAAAAAAAATACTGATAACATATTTTATAAGTATTTAAGCAGCACAGAGAAATCCATAGAATAAGCAAACTAGTGAGGAAAAACCTCATCGGATTTGGCTACTTTTTAAATTTTTGGGAACGTTATTGAATGGTCCCTTTTATAAGTGTGGTTTTCAGAAGGTTTGAAAGACTTACAACAAATTCATAGAAACGAACCTCGCCTTGACCTTGCCCCGACCCAACCTCCAACTCCAACCCCCCAATAAAAGGTCCTATAATGTCATGTTAAGTGTGATTAATGGCAGTACCAGGCACACAGTCTTTCTGTGTACAATATACTTCAAATACAGCTCACAACACTTCAGCAGTAATCCACAGCATTTATAGAAATATTTGTGGAGGTCTACTCCTAGACTCTGTACTGTACATCCAAAGTCCTTCAGTCGCTATTTTTCATCTATAACCTATACAACTGTATCCTTTTAGTCTTGAAAAACACCATCATTTGTTTTCATTTGGTGTTATTGATTTTGTGAGAGCAGCTGTCACTTCTCAGAGTGGCTGACGTCTTATTTTGGAGCTGAAACTCTTCTTCCTGTCCACCTTATAGGTTTATTGGCTAATGCGAGAGCTAGCTGTCGAAGTGACACCATGGCAGGGGAGAGTTTATCATTCTGCTGACAGGCTAAATAACTTGTGCCGAGGCAACAGATAACAAATGGGCTCAAGTTGTGGCTTGAGTGTCTGTGTGTTAAAGACAAGAACAACTGGGCTGCCGCAGAAATAAATGGTCTTTACTTTTTGGCATTTTTTCCATTATTCATATAAGTATAGAGTATACACAGAAACAAGAAGATGAATACGTGTTTACTGAGCACCAACAAGAAGAAAAAAACAAATAATTCATGGGACATATTAAAAGTTTCAACAACCTAATCTTGCCTTTAAAACATCTTGTTGAGCCATTTAAATTAGAAGCTTCAACGATGGATTTTGATAAAAACTATAATTTGTCCCTAATTTGATGTAACCCTCATCACTATTAGTGAGGTTTGCATTTGCAACAAATAAACAAACCGTCTGAAATTCACATTACATGGTGTTGAAGTGCAAAATGGGTAAAAACGTCACAATATCACTAAACCTATTTATTTATCATTATTAATCTATGCCATATGGGTTATTAAGCCTTTTAGGTATAGGCAAAGAAAACAGTTCAGGGTCAGGTTTAAATAATTTGAAAATGTGTTGCAGTGAAAATAATTGCGTTTTGAACCTGGACTGTTAGATTTAAAATGTGTTTTATAAACAAATCCATCGTGTTGACCCTAACCCTAACCCTAACCCAATCTGTACAGCAAACCTATGCAAATTGCTTTGGTTTCCCAGTTGTAACTATTGCATTTGTGTATTTCTCGTGCAACATTTTAAGATATCATGCAGATTAAATAAGGCAAGGCTTGATTGATTTATTTTGTCTGACATTAGTTATCCCTCATAATAAGCCTTCAGGATCTAGTGTCAAAGCAGCAGGCTAATAAGCTAAGGCTGTTGATAGCGCCACACTTGCTGTTCACCTTTGCCTCGTAGGTGTCAAACTGTCAGTAAGAAACCCAGCAGGCTTCGGGAGTTTACTGCAACTGCAGCGGGACGTAAACAAATCAATTTCCCCGTAAAGAAAAGTGTCAGAAGACCTCTCAAGGATGATGCACATTCTTATAGCTGTGATGTGTCAAAGCATAAACAAATGCCCTGTTCCTTGTCCCCCTCTGTTTACAGCTGTTTCTGCTCATACAGTAAGTGAGATATACCCGTGAAGCAACCAGGGCGCTGTCTTAAGCCCGTGAAAATGTGCTCCAAGAGATAAATTCCAAGATGTCAGAGGAGCTGTCAGTGTGAAAGAATACTCGGGTCATTACCACCTTCAAATCTAGCTCGCATGCAAACTCCCCCTCCCCTCTGAGACGGACCCCTGCTGAGGATGAGCCAGACTTTCCCACAGTGAAAAACTGACTTGAACGACTTTATTGGCCAAAGTGTTATCCCCCATATGAGAACAGTTTACAAAAAGTAGAATGTGCTTCAATCGCCACGGGTAAAAGCCATTAGCAAGGTTTGTGGGTCAATGCTCCAAGAAATCACCCAAGAGATGCAACAAATGTCCCTGTGTTAAGACTCAAGACCTTCTTTGTGGGTGTTAGAATTTGCTAAATAAAGTTGTCTGTGTCTTATGTTATAATCATTAATGTGCTAATTTTGACCGAGGCATACTTCTAAAAAACCTGTTCTGGCAACAACGCATCAGCCGATGGAAAGACTTTCAATAATGCAATCTATAATGTCAGAGCAGGAACTTTATCACTGTGTTAAAACCTACATCAGGGTGGGTCGAGAAGCCTCAGCTGTCAGATGTCCTTATTAAGGATGTCTAATAAGCCCAGGTTACAAGATGGTTCTGAGAAGTAAGCGATATCCGCAGAGCGTTCGACACATACAATAAGGCAGCGAGCCTTAGTGTGGATTTCATACTCAGGGCTGAGCATACTCTTAGCCTATTTTTGTTATCCTGATCTCAGACAACCCTGGACCCCATCCAGAATGGTTAAAGTAATATCCACCGTTAATGCTGCCCGGTCCTTACCCCCTCAGCTGTGACTTGCAGGCTGAGTGGGGTTCAAGAGTGAAGGGCAAAACCATTTTCTGTGAACCTTGTCTAAACTCAATTTCTATGATATCTAAGTGTGAGGAAAAGCATAACATTTCGGGAATGCTCTTCACTTGTATTTGCAGTCCTGCTCAACCAGGGACAAAGATGGCAAAAGTACACACATCCTTAACTCAAGTAGAAGTACAGATACTCGAGTTTAAAGATATTCTCGTAAAAGTAGAACTGACTAAACTTCTTTACTCAAGTAAAAGTAAAGAAGTATGGGCTTCGAAATGTACTTCAGTAAAAAGTACCCATAACTAGCAGCTGTTTTAAAGAGTACCTGACCTCCCTTTATATTAATAGAACAATAATGTCATTGTTTGCTAATGAATGTTTCCATGGTGACCAACGGCAACATGACAACGTTTTCATTGGTCCCTCTTCTTTAGAGAAGACCAGGAAATGATGGATACACGGATCGTGTTCAAATCAATAGGCACGCAATGACTCTAAATAATAATGATCACGCCACCAAACACACATTCAAACTAAAGTAACCAGCCTGTTTGGAAAATGTAAGAAGTAAAATTACAGGTATTTGTGTTCAAAATGTAAGAAGTAAAAGTAAAAAGTCGTCAGAAAAATAAGTAGTGGAGTAAAGTACTGATACTGAATTTACTTAAGTACAGTAACAAAGTATTTGTACTCCACTACTTCCCACCTCTGACCAGGGATATGTTCTCCTTTTATCGACCCCTGCAACCCAAGATACAGATACTCCCAAAGACCTCAATCAAACTGGATACTGGATTAAGGCTAGGGACCGCTTCAACTCCTGAGTGAAGTTGCGGTCACAAACAATCGCGATAGGGCATTCCGTACACAAACGAGGCTACGTTTTGTCGTTCTTACGCTGGTATCCTGTGAATTTACGGCCATCGGGGTCTCTATTTCCCCCCTCTCCCGTGGAGATAAGGGGTGTTTTTCTTCTGAAAATCTACGGGGGGTTGGGTGTAGTTAAAGGACACACTCAGCTGCTAGATTAACTCATCAACGCCGCATTGCAGGGTGTCAACAGAAATGTTTCACACACAAGACCGACAAGGAATGAATACCATTTGGAGGTCGCAAGTGGCAACCCCTCAGTCCTTCAGGCCTTTTAAATGTTAGTGTCTGCCTTTCAAGAGCAAGGATGTAACCTCTAAACCTTTGAGAGGAAAAGAGATACTTGTTGGAAGTCACTCCCTTCATGTCAGTTTTTTACTGGAGATTATGATTTAGTGTGATCGAGCTCATTAAATTCATACCAAATAAATCACTTGGGATAAATAGTTTCTTGTGGTTTTGGTAGCTAGAAATATAATTTATATATTTAAACCTCTGATGTCACTGACATTTCTAAATATGTAATAATAAATCAATAAGGTATTTAAAGACAGTCACTAGTTACCTATAAAGAACACAGCCTTGAATAAACTGTATTGATATCCAGATTCTAAAAAGTAAAAACATTGACATCAAGAGTATCAAATCTGTTACTTCCATGTTCACACCAAATAGAGATTTTAACAGTGTTCAAAGCCGATAACACTTCTCAAAATACACAACACTATGACTCTAAATACTCCTGCAGTACGTACAGCTTCTTGTTTTTAGTACCAGAAACATGATTCAGATATCTTTGATGAGAATATGTTCGGGGTAGCCAAAAAACAACTGACAACCGGAGACGTGGGATCATCTTCAAAAGAAAGACATTTGTCTGTGGCATGCTGTCTTTTAGCTGCTTGAGCAATGCCATTCCTTGTAGTTTGAGTCATCTAAACTCCCAGAGTAATGGCTTCCAAATTTAGATTACGGTGCAAGTCTTGAATGTGTTCAGAAGCTCTTCTCTGACGAGTTAAATGTCTTGAGAAGGACAGACGAAATTGCAGGATCTCAAAGTGAGTCCCCTGGTTGTTTACTCAGACATTGAGTGGGAGCTGGCACGGTTCCTCAAACTCAAAGTGCAGCGGATTGCCAGGCCTTTGCACTTGGCGGGCAGCAGCTTTGATAGCTGCTCAGGGAAAGTCATTGTTTTTCCTCTAAAGCTGCAGTGCACGAGGGTGGCACGGCTGCCATGTTGTGCCTGTTAGCTTTAGATTTGAGGAAGATCAAGCCATGTGGCCTTCGGTAAGCTGTGTCCCAGTAGGCGGCCGCTGCCCTCTGGAACGTGAGAGATCATTTGAGTACCATCGAGAGGTCTTTTTATATTGCTATGTCATTGCAACCCATACTCCAAAACGTGTGGTCAAGGCTTTTTAAGGAGAGTCCAAGTCATCCGAAGAAGCTGCCAGAAACATTAAAAGGAAGTCGCTTCTGAGCTTACACAGCCCTTAACTGTTGACTTCTAAAATAAAAACTAAATAAGCATTATAGTTAGTGTGGGGAAGAATAAAACCAAAACATTTGCATGATTGTAGACACTCTGCTGTTGAGAAATGCTGATTGCATTTGTTGATTGCAACTTCCTGGTATATAGCTACTATATACAACTTGTTTTTTTCTTTAAAGATCTCTTTCTTGCTTTTTTGTCTTTAAATTAAAGTATGGCCCAAGGCTGAAGACGGAAAGGAAAGGGGGTAGAGAGGGGAAAACACGCAGAAACAGGCGTCACCATCTTTCTCTGGTTGGTCAATGACATTTCAAACTGCCACATGGGTAAAGGTACTTTTTTGAACACTGCGTTCCCTGCAAGGAACTTTCTGCAGCTGAACTTGGTCTCTCTTGAATTCATATGATAGCTGCAAAAATTGGATCCCCGGCGCAGGCTGTTCTGGCTGTGGATGTTTCGGTGTATTTTAGAACATATCAACATCAACATGTTACTCTCATTAGGTTATTGTTTTGGCTTGGTCTCAGGTTTGTTTTTATTAAGTTGACATCTCTCCGTTGAATTTAATCTTCTGGTACATTTGGTCTTATCTCTCTTATATAGCTTGACTGTAACTCTTAGTTGTTTTTTCTCTCAATCTTGACTTTTCTGATTGAGCATTGAACAAAAATACAGTTTGATATAAGTAATACTAATCCATCAAATAATAAAACACACAAAAGATTAAAGCAGATTTCTGCCTTTTGGAGTTTTTTTAGACATAAATGTAAATGTATTTGTGGATGCTTGCTACTGCTTCAAACACTTTATAAAACACTTTAACAATACTTAGGATTTATATTGATCATGATGCACTCTTGGGACAGTGTCATCACTCAAATATTTTGTAGCATCGAGGAGGTAAATCGTGAATAACAATATTACAAATATAATCAAGTTTCTGAAAGGCAGACTAAAACTTTTTAAAATGTATATCTTGACTCAATTAACCCTTTCTACAGTAGTAATTTGCACCACACCATCAAACTGAAATCAGCTTAAACTCTGTTCTCACTGGAGCCAGTCTGCAGGGGAATCCGCACAAAGCTCAAATTGTTCTGTCATTTCTTTCTGTAACGGGTTGACGCCATGCCAGTGGTTTCAGTGTTGGGTTCCTAAACGTAAAAACATTGATATCAAGAGTATAAAATCTGTTACTTCCATGTTCACACCAAATACAGATTTTAACAGTGTTCAAAGCCGATAACACTTCTCAAAATACACCACACTATGACAAGCTCAATAAACAATCTCGAAATACTCCTGCAGTACGTACAGCTTCTTGTTTTCAGTACCAGAAACATGATTCAGATATCTTTGATGAGAATATTTTCGGGTTAACCAAAAATCAACTGACAACCGGAGACGTGGGATCATCATCAAATAACAATAGTATAAATATAATCAAGTATCTGAAAGGCAGATTACAATTTTTTTTTTAAACGTATATCTTGACTCCCCTTCTACACCACACCATCAAACTGAAATCAGCTTAAACTCTGTTCTCACTGGAGCCGGTGTGCTGGGGAATCCGCACAAAGCTCAAATATTTCTGTCATTTCTTTCTGTAACTGGTTGACGCCATGCCAGTGTCTTCAGTGTTGGGTTCCTGGTGCCGTTTGGCATGGGCAGGGCGTGGGAGGTTAAGGGGCGAATGGCAGCGCTGGCCCTGTCTCTCCAGGTCTCTCGGGCTGGCGCCAGGCGAGCCCCTACAGCCGAGGCAGAAAATAACCCCGCCGCAGTTGTCGGGCAGGGGAGAGTGACGGGGAGAGCATGTCACACCGGGGGATCGGGTTTCAGCGGCTGTCATCAGAGAGCGGTCATTACTTCTGGGCTAATTATCTCAGGCCACGTGTAAACAAACAACCTGCCAGTGTGAGGACTACATTGTGGTCACAGCTCCAGGCTGAAGGTTTATCCCTTTCACTTGTTTGATGTTGGCATTAATTCCCATGTTGGTTTAAGAGTGTCCCAAAGGCTAGTTCAGTTTAGAGGTCCAAGCAAATACAGTACCCTGTTATTTCAAAGGGGATACTAGAATTTATTGACTTGAATGCACTATGAATATACAACTATATAAGTAGATTTAAGGTATTGTAACTTTAAAGACTGCAAGTTACAACATTGGTTTATAAAATGCTGTTGTATAATACATGTGTGTTACAGTGCTAATTTGTTTGAAAGTCTTCATCCTTTTTACTATTTATTCAAAAGGTACCCTAACCCTAACCCGTTATTCCTAAATATGGCACTTTTTCTTAAAGCTGTCTTCAACAATACATTCAATGTGGATAACTCTACAAAATGAAAACTGTCTGGCATTTCAAATGACTTTACCAACTGTATATCATACTCTCGTGCGAAAGAAAAACACACCCAAGAACAAGGGGGAACGTGTGTTGAAATAAAAATACGTATCTAAGATAAATAATCATTACATTTCAGCCGTGTCAAACTGCCGTTTATCAGGATTTTATTTCTCAAACTGAACTCTGACAGGGTCCATGAAAGCATGAAAACTCAATCCAGCTCGGCACAGCCCCCTGTCTCACATTCCCCGGCCTTCATGGCACGTTTACGGTTGGGTCTCGTGTTTCTATCACACGCCTGCCATACCATACCTGTGTACTGCAGCCACAGCCGGGAGCAGTTGCGCGTGACCCATGGTAAAGTTGTCTTCGTCTCTTCAGGCTTGAGTTGTGCAATGATACATACAGTAATGATCTTAGAGAGGGTGTGAGGGAGCTGGTTATCTCAGAGTAATGTTGCTTTAAAAATATGTCTGTTCTCTAATTAATCTGTGCAGTGGGATACAGGTTTGACATTGAGCAAGGTTAGTTTTTAGTGATTTTAAGAGGGAAAAGCTCTTTTGTGATTTCAACACATATTACTTCATATTTCTGCTACACACACATCTTCTTGTATTTTTTTAAACAAAACAATAATGATAATATCATAAAAAGACCGTATTACAGTAATAGCAATGACAAAAATAATACACACACATCTTTATGGGAAAATGAAACCTTGTACCCCAATACAGACTATACACAATGTATGTGCATCTGTACATTTTATTTGTATTACTGGCATTCAAAAATCCTGCTTTTGATTTTTTTATCATTTTCTTTTCTTTGATTTGTTTCTTTAATTAATGTATGATCGCCTCTTCATTTTATACTTTATTATTGTATTTGCCTGTTGAACTCTAGTTTCCCTTTGATGTTACAAAGTAAATTTCCCTGCTGTGGGAGAAATTATAATTTCTAATTCGACAGGTTTCATCATCAAGTGAAATGTGCATGATCGTGCAGATGTCTACAGTCACGCTAGAAGGACAAAAAGTTTGGATGAAAACAACTTTTAAAAACACTATTTTAAAAACCTGAGTTCGAATTTTCAGTGACATTACAAACATGGCTTTTCTTGTCTCTTGTTCAGTGCACAACCTGTAAGCTACATTTAATGTCGAGCAAACTTTTAGCAACCACTTGCTGGAAAGCAGGTCAAAAAACAACCAACACAACAAAACTAATTTCATACTTTTCATAGGTTTGCATTTGAAGTGCCATACGATTAAATCACTGAGTACTGATTGCTAACGTCACAAAATGAAAGTCTTAAATACAAAAGTAGTATAACATTTAAATTGGTTTCAGGCGTCTTACCATCAAAAGTTAAGAGAAGCATTTAGATTTAGCAACCAGCAAATCAAGGCCATTTCTTTATTTAATCAATAAATGTGCTTCAATAAAAAGACCCATTCTTAGGTTAATTATTAGAATATTCTACCTCTCTAAAAACTTTGTATTGACTGATTCAAACAACATCTCCAATACAAGTGGTAAAGTAAGCAGTGGGTGTGTTTCATGAGTGATTTAGCATACAGCTGATTGTCAGTGTTGCACAGGGTTGAGATATTATTCAATAAAGCGTGGCGTAATAGAGATGCAAAATGACATTAAGCCGCTGCTTGCATGCTGTCACTTCCATCCTTCTGGGGGCTGTCAGGTCTAACTGTACATTATTAATTGCCCTCTTGTACCCACCTTAGTTTGGAGGTGTTCTGAGTGACCAACAGATTGCACTCTAATATTTATTTATGCCTTCGTAAGTGAATTACTTGATCTCAGAGACAAAGCTAAAGACCTCATTTGCATGCTAGGGCCTTTCTGAAGGGCGCGAGTCAACATTACTGCACCACTCTGTCAGGCGAGTGACTGACATTTCTAATGGAACATGAGCGCCTCGCTGAATATGGATTTAGCTGTGTCATTAGCCTGGGGTACTTTGATGACCACATGAAATGTGATAGGTAATTAATTTTTGGGAACAAGTTCGCTCATCCCCACCAATCCCTATTAAGGGGCTGTGTGATCCCCCATTAGCTAATTGAGTTAGCTGCATCAGGATGGATTCGAACTTGAGAAGTGTCACAAATCAGACTATGTTTATCCAGCATTATGTCGAAGCGAGAGGCTTAGTTTTATGGTATAATTATACCTCACAAGATAGTGACCCGAGCCAACTTTATTTTGTAACGCAGAGCTCTTTGGCGGGGTCCGTGATGCACACTGGGCAGATCTCTGTTTTTTTGCTGCCTGTATCTTCCTCAGCCCCTGTCTAATTGGAGCATGACATCTGTGAATACTGAAAGAGGTTCAATTAAATTCCTTCTCTCCTGCAGATGGCATTGTCGGTGTGAAGGCACTGCATATCCATGAGGATGTAGTCTTAGTTTCCTTTCTTTCTATCTAAGACTTGACATTTGCCCCCACAAGGAGTGCAAACACTAATAGGTCAAAAAACTTCAGAGAGGAAATGCAATCCATTTTGTCGTGTCCCTGAATGTGATTTGATCGACACTATCCACTTGCAGCGTGGGCCCCCCCGTGCCCTCGCCAAAGACATTTGCAACTGGTGTCAAGGCCCTATAAATCATCCCGTATCAAAGAGGCCATGTAACGCTTTCTACATTTCAACATATGTGGAATCAGAACGCGTCTGTCATCGATGTGCGCCACTCTCGGAGAAAGAGGTTTTTTGGAGGCCTTTCCCACTGTAATGCGAACCATATGTGCTATTGATTTGGGAGGTTTTACCTGCCATAGTGAGATACTTCTGAAATGAAGTGCGGCAGACTAGGATTAGGCCTGTAAACTAAAATCAACAAGGTGGATAACTACCAAGAAGTAGCAAAAAGACTAAGTGCACTATGAAGAGTTTATCTACTTTGAAAAAACATGTGATTTGCCTTTAAATGGCCTGTAAGCACACAGTTATCTGCTTCATTTGCATCAAACGAGACAAACCATGCCATGCCGGCTGGTGCCAGGATGAGCCTATTCATCTTAATATTATAAATGGCTCCCACTGTCATCCAAGGTTTTAAGTTCCCAAAGCAACTGATCCTGGGCTTGTGCTGGCTATATATCTCTTTGAAAGCCAACTCTTCCATCTCCTGCTGCTTTGTATTTAAGGTTGGCCCTCTATCTTGGGTTTAACCTGCTTTCACAGTCACCGTCATAACTTTAGAAAACCGAGGAGGTTCTCTGTTTCTTGAATAATTTAAGAATCTCCATTTGTGGTCTCTGGGGTTGAGGATAAATGAGACTGCAAATCAGAGATAAAGGTTTTGATTGATTGATACATTTTATTTCGAACAAGTAAAATAAATAATTATAAAACCAAAAAATGATTGCAGTGCATACTGTAGTCATGTAAGAGAAATCAAAACAAAAAATGACATTTACAACAACAACAACAACAACAACAACAACAACAACAACAGCATTAGCAACATAAACAGCTGGTTGGAAAAGGATGGAAGTGGAGAAGAAGCTTTCTATTAACTTATTTATCTCAACCCCTGATGACCTTGTCTCTGTCCTAAATATTTATTTTCGTAATCTCTAATCTTGTAATAATATCATTTACATTAATATCTGTATTATATCTTATTAATTTATAATGTTTCATTATGTATTATTTATTATAATGTAATTCTGCATTTACCTGTTGATTGCATATATACATAATACACATTTCAATGACCCACACACACCACACCACACACACTCACAACACATACACACACACCACACACACACACACACACACCAAACACAACCACAGCCACACCCACACACACACACACACACACCACACACCACACACACACACAACACCATACATGGTTATACCTACATATATCAGCCACACTATAATAATAAAACACCTACTTGTTATCTCAAATTGATNACACCTTCCCCATCCCTGTACCTCGAGAAAATCATGTCTCTGTGTTCCCTCTTGAACTGGTTAATGTCTGGACATCACTTTAGCTCCACATTCACACTGTTCCATGTTTGCATTGTGAACAGACTTCTTTCTCAAATAAAGACAACTAGAGATTACCATTAGGACTAACAGTGACGTTACATTAAATGGCAATACATAAAACCTGAACCCAGTTTATTGGCAAGTAGTTCTTCACAAACCTACTTTGAATAAATCTGTCATTTATTGCCTAAAATAAATTTCTGCTGGTTCTGCTGGATTATGGGACTCTCCGTGGGCTTCAGTACATATGAATGCATTTACTACTATTATTTATTCATTTTGAAATGACTGCTGATTTAAAGTGCTTTTTAATGACCGAGAAGCAGGAACTCTGTCTGCCTGTAGACGCTTTGTTTGACGACGCTTCTGATTGTGACTGTGATATGTTCTTGTTGCTTCTTTTTGAAAACTGTAACTGTGAGGCTGCCTACAGTATCTTGGCTTTGACTCTCTTGTAAAATATATTCGTCATCTCAATGAGACCGGTTAATGGAAGGGTGAATAACAAACATACTTTTTCTTTCTTTTTCGAAAAGGTACTTGGTTGGGGATACATTATCTTGTTTATGGCAACACCCTGTTTCGTACAATACATGTAAAGAAATCAAGAAGAAAGAAAGTGGCTACCGAGACAAATCATGATGTTACAAAGGGACATACTGTACGTGTTTTCATTTGTAGCTGAAGTTGCAGGACTTATGTTTGGGCTTGAGTTATTTAGCTACACAGGCTTTACATATGAATAAGTGGAAGTGGCTTAAGTTTCTGGAAAGAGACTGGGAAGGCCAACTCACTTTATCACATACCGTGGTCTGGCCTCAGAATATAGAGATTGTCGACACATGACAACCCCATAGTCCACAACTGATAGTGATATTGTTTCAGCAGCTACGTTTTTCTAAATTAAAAAATCTATAAAAACTGTATATTTACAATAAAAGGAACAAGCCAAGATATTTGTTTCCTTTCTTACCCCCATCACCTGCTGTAATTTGATTTCTTTGTTGGAAATAATTGTAATATTATAGGTGTACTGTTACAGTACAGTACATGTTCTGGTATTTATACTTTAAAGATCTGTACTTTAAACCAATGTATATGTGATAGTGTTTGTTGATTACGTGTGTTCTGTACCTACAGACGGAAATGAGCTTACAGCAAAATCTGGCATTAATTATCTTTTTTTTTAATGTATTTTCATGCATGGCTCTTGTTAAATAAAGACATCATTTGAATTCGAATTATTTGACCCCCTCTTCAAACAAACCAAGATAAAGTGCAGATATTGCATTTCAGATGATTGTAATCAACTTCTATGCATCTGGAGAAAAACCCATGACATTTCCGTTTTTATTAGGTACTATTTAAGATTGATTATCAGTACTACTAACAATAATGAAAACAAAGCCAGCGCCATTATGTCATCGCAGGCTTACGGACGCGTTTTTCTCTCGTCTCCTTTGTTCTCTATAATAAAACATTTGATTGTCCTTTAAATAAACACACAAACACTAAGCCTGTAGTATCTCTAAACAACTGCAGAACATTTCTAACCCTAACAAGCGTCCATGTTTAACCTTGCTGTCCGTAATGGGAGGCCATACCTGCTGCGAGGGAGGGATCATCTGCGCCATTAGCAAATACTCAACACATTCTGCAGCCGGTGCATGCCGATTACAAAGCTCAACTATTCTGGGAAGCCTTAACCTCCCGACCACCCTCTTCCCTTCGCAAACTCAGGCCGACTTAACATTCTTGGCTCAGTGTATTGTGTCACAGAGAGAGGAACATGTTATCAGGTCGTAAAACAGTCTACTCGTATGCACTCTTGATACAGCAATTAACACTCCGGATCAACCGTTAGGCACGTTTCAAAGTCAAAACGGGAACATTCGTACCCACAATAACAGCGCTTCTCAGAATGAGTTAGTAAAAATACACTTGGGTTTATTTTTGCCTGAATCCTCCACGTCACATGTTACCGTATTTGGCTCTATAGCAGTCACAATGATCCATTTTTTGATACGGGCCAGACATGGACGTCTAAGCTAAATCCAACAAATGACTTTCAATATGTTTGTGATCAAATGAACAGAGCTCTGCCGAAAAAGCCGCCGCTTTCTTCAGTTTCCGGGTAAAGAAATCTCCGGCAGCCGCAGCGGTCCGATATCGAGAAGTGGAAAAAGAGGTATTTCGAAACGATCCATGTCATCCTTACAGCTGCTGTGTTGTCTTAAATTACCTTGATGCAGCGTTTCGAAAGGACAGATTGGATTTCCTTCGCCATCGTTTTCATCCAGGTTTTTTTCCACAAATGCAGGCAAAAGATTTATTTACAATTTGTCTTCCCTGATAGCCGGTTTCTTTCCCGAACAAGAGTTCAGGGGGACGGATCACGGCGTAAGTGCTGGTAGTTTAGTTTTGAGATAGGTATTCATTTCAGGTTCGGGCCTTGGTACAGGGCCTGGCATGGTTTATGGACAAGTGTTGGAGCTTTTCTTTCTGAAAGGATCACTTCAAAGGACTTGGCAGGAGACAAGGTTGAACTTTTAGCTGAAGGTGAGCGCTGCAGTTCTTTACGGCTGAAGTAGTAATAAAATCCTCGACACTGAGAAGCTTTGTCATCGAAGTAGGATAGCGTAAACCTTTAATTGGTGGTGCATCAAGGCGGTCAACTGATTGATGTCAAATGTTATGTCATTAAGTTAAAAATGTCATTTGACCTTAAATTGTAAATAAGGGAAAATATGATTTAAAGTGTGTCATTTGTTTCCCTGCATGAAGAGAAACTCCACTTCCATTTAGGCTCTTTAGATTAGAAATTAAATAGTGTCGTACGCGTTAAACATCTGCGTCCCCAGCCAGTCTTATTACATTATTATTTACAACCAAGTGCATGATACGGTTGTGTGGCTAAAACCAGTCAAGTATCATCATAGCTGTTACCCTATTTTGTGTCGGTTAAGTAAGTGGAGCCTGTGTCTTCATGGCATGGCGCAAATTCCAGAGATTAATGTAAATGATAAGGAATCTGCAACTCTCCGGATTCTGAGATCCTCGGGATTAAAGGTTCAGGTTCCAGTCGACTCTGGAAAAGGGATGACTCGCTGTCCGGCGCGGACGCCTATCGGGTGTCTCGCCACCTCCCAGATACGAAAGTGAGGACGAGTAAAAGTCTCCCAGCGAGGGCGAAGCCTCGACGGGAAATAGCAGCTTACACTCGGGATCAAAAGCTGTGTTTGAGAAGATATATTCAACAGAAAGAAAGAGAGAACAAGTGAATATGTGCACTGTGATCAAATTATGAGCAGAGCATGAGTACTTAAAGGACTAAAAAGGTAATAAGTAATACTTAAGCATCATATAAAATCTATAAAACGTGAGATAAGATTTATATGAATCCAGGTGTCATAGCAGTCGAAGGAGAAATAAGAGTTGAAACAAGTATAATTAAAAGAACACATTCAAAATCTAAGTGAAAGTACAAATACAAAATGTGTACCTATTTACAGATATTAATAATTATGTTTACGTTAAATATATATACATGTGAATGTGAAATTGCAACTCCAAGTACAGTGCGAGTCATTTGCAAGGTGCAGGTGGTTAAAAGTTAGAAGGGAGTGTGCTCATAAAAAAACACCCGCAACACCAAAATGAAATAAAATCCGTAAAGACTGAAAAAAGAGAGATGAAAACAGAAGAAAAGGGAAAGGAAGCGTCAGGTCATTGCTGCTGCTGCTGTCATGACCTCCATCCCTTCAAGGTGACTGTCCATTTCATTAAAAGCCTCCTTCATTGATCGCTGTCCTTGGTCTGAGTTTCCCCCCCTTCGGCCGTGTCTCCTTTAACAAAGTTAACTCTCTCCTACGACGACCTCCCCCTGCTCCTCCTGACCCGGGCAGACAGCTGTGCTTACCTTAGCATAAAACGCCACAGTAGGTCATCATTATCAAATTAATCAAAGCTGTCACAACACAGCACAGTCCTGCGGTCAACGCTGCGCCTCCAAAACCACTTAGATCATGTAACAGTTGAACGTGCAGCAAAGGAGCCGTGCTGATGTACAATACACACACACACACACACACACACACACACACACACACACACACACACACACACACACACACTCAGAGTTGAGCACAGTGGTGTAATAGCGATCCTTCAAGGGGTGTTAAAGAATTACTACATTTTATGAGTTATTTGGAGGGTATGTCCAGCAGTAGCAAGATAAGTAGTGACTATAGAAACATTGGTAAGGTGATATTGTCCGTATTTTAGTGTAAATACCGGGGAACTAAGCCTGCTGTCATGGGTGAAGCTAAATGTGGCTTCCACATCATTTCTGAGCTCAAAAAGACAAGGACGTGATTTGTGATTTGTCTGCAATGGATCAAAGCGTTATTGTAATAAATGATTAATTAATCGTCTAAATGCTCAATTTCTAGAATCCCATGCTGCGCTAACATTACAATCTAATGGCAATGCGTGGTAACAGTTTGATAGTGAAAATATGAAATATGATTTACTCAAAGAATGGACATATTTTACAGAAAGATACGATTTTTTTCTTTT
The DNA here is from genome assembly GCF_000735185.1 of Notothenia coriiceps. NCBI lineage: Eukaryota > Metazoa > Chordata > Actinopteri > Perciformes > Nototheniidae > Notothenia > Notothenia coriiceps. The sequence goes on along the minus strand of NW_011349558.1, from coordinate 106,094 downwards.
AGAGAAGATTAAGTTTCACCCATACCTTTTTTGTTTATTATATTATAACTTAGTAATGTTTTTAACGCATGTAAGATATGCAACACTAAGCTGTCTGAGGCTCTTTCCTGCTGTAACGCTGCACATGTCCCCTCTGTGGGACTAATAAAGGTATTCTGATACATCTAAGCGTTGTATTTGCAGCTTTAAGAAACACTCAATACGATATGATGTTCAGTAAACTGCTTGACTGAATGATGGATGACCCAAAATGTTACACCATCTGAACAATCCTCCATCCACTGTCAACAACTGGAGGTTACTCTTCTCGTGCCAATGATAGACCGTAAAGAACAGGTTCCCATTCATGGATACATTTTCGAAGCACAAATATCTGTTCATGTACAAACCCGAAGGGAACCCCATATAACTCAAATAACTCAATTCAGTGTCAAACTACTTCCTGTTTCATGTGTTAATCCTTACGTGGAGTGGAGACATATTTCTCTCACTTCTCATGTTCGCAGAGATAACAAGAAGATCATTTCCACCTGCTGTTTAACAAGTGCAGCTAGAACATTGCAATACAAACACAGCCCCCCCTCCCCACCCGTGTGTGTGTGTGTGTGTGTGTGTGTGTGTGTGTGTGTGTGTGTGTGTGTGTGTGTGTGTGTGTGTGTGTGTGTGTGTGTAGGTCCTCCTACGAGGCGGCTCAGGATTGGTCGCTGCCGGTTCAGTTCTGTCAGCTTCATTCTCTGCCACTCAGCTCTGTTTACGCCTCACACTGCGCACAGGACGCACACTTCATCAACTTCCTGTTGTTCGTCCAGCTGCACAACTTCCCTCCCCTGCAGGTGAACACACACGCACACGCACACATACACACACCTCCACAACATCCTAACACACATCTGGAAAAAATGTTGAGATCAGGGATGGCAAAAGTACACAAGACATCCTTTACTCAAGTAGAAGTACAGATACTCGTGTTTAAAAATATTCTGGTGAAAGTAGAAGTACTGACTAAACTTATTTACTCAAGTCAAAGTAAAGAAGTATGGGCTTTGAAATGTAATTAAAGGTGGGGTAGGTAAGTTTGAGAAACCGGCTCGAGATACACTTTTTGTTATATTCCATGGAATGCTCTTAACATTAATAAATCCATCAAAACATTTCATCTCTGGAAGCCGTAGCGCTGTAAAAAGCACGACCAATCATCTGAGCCGGCTAAAGTAACTGGATGGTCTACCTGCCTGTCAGCCTTCCATCTGTGCACACACTGATCTCTGCCCTCATTGGTCATGTGTGTGTGTTGGAGGAGGGGCTCTGTGAGGAAGTGGCAGATTTTTTCCAGCTGTGTATTTTCAAATTCTAGCCACTCGAGCTGGTTTCTCCAAAATTACCTACCCCACCTTTAAGTAAAAAGTACCCATAACTACCAGCTGTTTTAAAGAGTAACTGACCTCCCTTTAGTAAAGAGTAAAGTACTGATACCAGAAACATGTACTTAAGTACAGTAACAAAGTATTTGTACTCCACTACTTCCCACCTCTGGTTGAGAGGTCACTTCTGCACATCGTTTCACCCTGCAGCCCTGTCTTCTCTCTGGCCCCTCCCTCTGACCATATTTGGACCTTCCCTCCAGGTGAGGTCTCTGGCGGCTCAGTTTGGCCCCGCCCTCCAGGCGCACCTGAGCCTGGCCTTCCAGGAGCTGCAGGTGTTCAGCCAGAGGGAGGGAAGGGGGCTCAGTAGCCCCCAGGAGCAGACCCCCCACAGAGAGGAGAACCCCCACAGAGAGGAGGATATGCTCCTGGTGCTCCTGAAGAGCCAGGAAGAGGCAGCGCCCGACAGCTTCCTGCTGAAGGAGGCGCTGGAGCAACGCTGCCCCCTGCTGGCTGTGATGGCCGCCTGCCAACAGGTAATACATTTAATACTATTTATAGCCCAACATTAGCCTCCTTTATCTTAGCGGTGGTGACGTGAAGTCATGTGACCGTGCTGTAGTTCCTTTATAGCCCAACATTAGCCACCTTTAGCTTAGCGGTGGTGACGTGAAGTCATGTGACCGTGCCGTAGTTCCTTTATAGCCCAACATTAGCCTCCTTTAGCTTAGCGGTGGTGACGTGAAGTCATGTGACCGTGCTGTAGTTCCTTTATAGCCCAACATTAGCTTCTTACTTCAGAAATCATAAAGTGGTGTTAATATGTGGAGATTATCCTGCTGAACTAAACGTTTGTTTGACACAGAGATTATTTTCTGCTCTAATCAAAAATCACATGGAGGAATCTCATTGGACCAGGGAGATGCTGCCTTCAGGGACCAACACAGAAACACGTCATCCTGNCCCGTGTGTGTGTGTGTGTGTGTGTGTGTGTGTGTGTGTGTGTGTGTGTGTGTGTGTGTGTGTTTTTCTGTAGTGACAAGGGAGACGTGCGGCACCAAATTGCCAGATTGATTAACTTGTCTGTCAGGCTGTTCACTGTGACAATAAACTCTGTTCCTCAGGGAGCTTATTGAGAGATGACATGTCTGAGACCCCCCCCCCCACACACACACACACTGGCACACACACCAGCTAACCCATCCTCCCTCTGAACGCTCATATAGCCTCACCCATTATAAAACACCTCTCCATGTGGGTCTCAGCCTCTCCTGAATACCGCACACACACACACACACACACACACACACACACACACACACACACACACACACACACACACACACACACACACACACACACACACACACACACACACACACACACACACACACACACACACACACACACACACACACACACACACACACACACACATCCCTGTAATCCCCGGGGGTCTTCTGGTCTCTGCTATCAACACCAGGCTCCGTTTTATAAACCACTTCACTTCATAATTGAAAAGGGAACTCTGGGGCGTGTTTAATCCACTTAAAATCATTATGTGCATTGTCAATTGGCTTGACCCAGCTGCGGAGCACACGAGACAATGAGGGGCTCAATTTACCCCCCCCCCCCTCTCTTTTCTTCCGGGTCAGGGGGGTTAATGAATGATTATTTCTCACTTTGTAACACAACAGGATGCCGATTTAAAGGGCAACCCCCCCCCCGGCAACTTGTACTGTGAGCATCCTCAGTGGGACGTGCCGGTGTGAGAGGTTCAGACCCCGAATCAGAGGGACATTGATGATGCTGTTATATGAAGATTAATGAGTTACAGCGTCCACCTGGGATCATGAAGGGTTGCTGATGGTAATGTCTTAATAGAATAAATAAAGGAGAATCTTCTGTCCTGCATAGATGCAAGAGTGTTTAAACTAATTACCATTTATTGCCAGAATTGCCATCAATGTGAATAGGTTACTGGGGTTAGCTTGAACAGAAACTGGTAAAGAAAAGTGTGTGTGTGTGTGTGTGTGTGTGTGTGTGTGTGCCATTACCATCCTTGTGGGGACCTACATATGTTTACAGAGTCACGTGTGGGGACTCGCCTCCCTTATGGGGACAACATGGAGGTCCCAATGAGGGGAATCATTAATTTTAGGGTGAAGACTTGGTTTGGGTAAGGCATGTGTTGGTTATGGTTAGGGTTAGGATAAGTCTCCAGGAAATGCATATAAGTCAATGTAATGTCCCCTGAAGTGATGTATACATGGTATGAGTGTGTGTGTGTTTATAGTTCATATAAACCGTATTACTGTTATTATACTAAAATGAATTTGTTGGCTAGCACATATCAAATGATATAACATAATTGTTTCATTATCAATTGAGTTATTATTTCTATTTATATAGAAAATACCTACGCTACGTGGGGGTCATGACTTTTGGAATTACTGTAATAAAAGAACAACTGTACATTTGTCAGATTCAATGTATGAACGCTCTTCATACTGACCAAATTGAATTAGTAATGCAATACAATGTTTTACTATTTACTTTTTAATATGACTCTTTATTACTTTGAGGCGCTCAGATCTGCTGAGTAATCAAAATCTCTTTTGAGTTTTCTCTCAGGGGCAGCAGAAAACTGAACACATTGAAGATGCTTTTCGAAACAGATTATATTATTTTATAAAACATTTTAAAACAAAAGCAGCAACAATACTGTTCGTAATGTCAGATATTGGTAACAGCTCTTAGATCCAAGCATCTAAAGATCATGTTCTTGTATATTAAACAGACAGAGGACAATAACATGCCAACAAACTATACAATAATTTGATTCAAAAGTCTTAAATGATCTGTACTTTTAACCATCGCTCATCTATCAAACGACTGTCCGCCACATTATCTATCCTTAGAGTACAAATCTGTTTATTTGACTATTCATGCAGCACAGTGTTATTCACTTTTTGAAAATCTCAAAAGTCCTGGGTCTCAGTTTTTGGATAAAATGTAAAATCAGGGTATATGCAGGAATCCTGAATGTAAGACCTTTTAAGACCTTTTAAGACCCTTTCCATACATTTTAAGACCTCATCGCCACTTGGAGTTTTAACCGGTTACCTTGGCGACACACTTCACCTCACATTCACTATATACAGTATTGATTGTCCTTCCTCCTTATCTTCCAACCATTTGGACGCAGACTTGCATTTCCCCATAACGATGTTGTATATAAACTACACAGAATCACACTACACACCTACGCAATGATTACATTCAGGCAGACTGTAGAATACAACCTCTTTGGACAATTCATATACTTATTGAAAACAAGCAAAATGGTGGAATGAGCTCCCCATTGACATCAGGACAGCAGATAGCTTACACATCTTCCAGCGCAGACTGAAAACTCATCTCTTTCGACTCCACTTCGAGCGATAGAATTACTAACAAAGCACTTATATACTAACAAAGGACCGGCTTATCTAAAGCCAGTTGAGTAGCACTTGAAATGTTTTGGCTCTATGAAACCTGATGTACTTATATGATTCTATTTTCTTCAAGTTTGTATCTTGTTGGTCGAATGCTTTGGATAAAAGCGTCAGTTAAATGCAATGTAATAATTTAATAACTTGGAAAATGCGGTACCACTTTACAATAAGACTAATAAAGGATTCATAAAGGGTTTATCATTAGGTTATCAATTAGGTTGTAAACACTTTATTAATCATTAAGAACCATTTATAAACCAGTTCTAACATCAACACAGGCTCACTATTTGGCAAGATGACTAAGCCTTATATTGGCTACTTAGCGAGAACTCAGTGAGCAACAGATACCAAGGATGCTGGCTGACGAAGGAGACGAAGTAAGCTA
>NW_011349558.1:96611-100792 GCF_000735185.1 Notothenia coriiceps | reverse complement strand
GAGGGGGGGGGGGGTTGGATGCAAGGATGACTTCCTAAGATAGCTGATTGTGACATACACAGGACATTACATACACAATACATTATACATTACACAGGAGATGCCATATTGACAGGGTTACATAGGAGAGCTGCGGCCAGGGTCTTTTAAAGATTGGTGCAATAATATTTATTATTAAAGATTTCCTAAACCCAAAAAAGACTTTCACTATTTACGGTTCCCTCGACAGCTGAAGAGATTTGCACTTTTTGTTCTACGACAAAGAAATTGCCAGTAATTATTGTGAAGGTCCGAAGTTTCGTATTGTTTATAGCCTTGGGTCAGCTTTTACTTCTGGCGATTGTATTCACGCTTCGTAAATCAAAAACGTGTGTTGGCCACAAAGCCTATCTCCTGCAATACACTGACATGGGGAAATACCATTACTTTTTATCGAGGGACCCTCGCAATACTAACTTCTGGGTCTGGCCTACACTGCACCACTCTATAGCCAACAACAACTCTTGCGCATTTCACAATAAAAACCAATACTGACAGCAAAGTTATGTTTCACAAACAGCGGACACGATTAAAAGAAAATTAATCACAATCTTTTCCCTGTTATATGTTAGGCGAAAAGCTGCCCCTTTATTATTTCCACACAATCTTTAACTAATGTCAGCATTGTATTAATCTTGGCCCAACTGTCATCGCCTCAGGAAACGAAAACATTTTCTTGCTCTGTATCCTTGTCATGCTTGCACACTGGCATGACCCCACTATTGTTGTACGGGGGCAGAAAGGAGCTCTTTGATGCGCTAAGTGATTTACAGACCTGCAGGACATAAACAAATGGTTCATTCAGGACTCTGGGCAGGAAGAGCCGTCCAACTTCAAACAGGAGCTCTGTAAAAACAATAGTCGAGGTCGATTTCTCTGCTGTCACATTATTTTCTGACAGTGAGCTCAGTGGCACATGTTGCAACATTGGACTGGAATAAAAACGTCTTCTTTCCGCTGAAGTGTCTGTCATTGCCTATTATAGGTTGACAATGTAACATCACAGCACAGGGTGTCCGCGGGGTTTTGAAAAGTATTAAAAGTTGATAAATCAATTTAGCGAAAATTAAGGCTATTAAAAAGTATTAAACAGCATTTTCGGTACCACTTTACAATAAGACTACCCTTACTGTATAAAGGGTTTACGAATAGTTTGTAATTCATTTATTAATTAGGTTGTGAACACTTCATAAATCATTAATAAGCTTTTACAAGACATGAGATAAACAGGGCNCCAGAGGTTCAGGTTCAGGTCCGGACTTATAAGTCCGGACTTGTGTCAAGTTGTGTGAGTAACTAAAGTGAACTTATTGTGAGCTAATTATCAATTGAATTTCAATTGATAATTAGCTCACAATAAGTTCACTTTAGTTACTCACACAACTTGACACAAGTCCGGACTTATAAGTCCGGACCTGAACCTGAACCTCTGGACTTGAGTCCGGACCTGAACCTGAATGTGAGTCCAGGTACACAGCACTAGTCATGGGTATGGTTTTTTTAAAAAGCCAAATGATTTGATGTTATGTGATGGTACCAGTGCTTTTAAATGGATGACCTCTTCCATACCCTTAAAAGGCATCAGTTGTAGGCTGTGACAACCTCTCATAGTTTGGGAAATCAACAATCTTAAAGTGTCCTTAAGTGCTTTTAATCTGACTTTAAGTTGAAATGTTTGAAACAGTGATACACCTTTTTTTTCTTCTGACATATTCCTATAGCATAGGGTACGAACTAGTTCATTTCGACCCTTCCCCCTTCCTGTATTTTTTTGCATAACGGCCACACTTTTGAGACTCTTTTGACACTTCCTGCCGGCTTTTACTGTAAATGCCAATGCCAGAATTATAAAAGACACAAAACCAAGGTCGACTTGTCCGGAGCATTCAGTACGGTATGTAGTCTACCTATAAGAGCTTTTTAAAAAAGAGGTCATCCCTCATTGGTGAGATTAGTCACAACGAGAAAGATATATTACACATGTATTTTAAAGTGCCTTAGCAATGGAGTCTGGATAGAAGCTAGTCTCCTCAGTTATGGAATGGCTGCGTCCGGTGTAGAATGAGTGATACCAGATCAGAGGCTCAGGTTACAGGTGATTTCATTGAGTGGCTTTTATAGAAGTATTCTTCCACTGTACTGAGTAGGCTTCAGAAGTGCCGGGTTAACAAGGTTAATGGACTGAAGTGGTGCCGGGCGCCATTTTTTGACACAGGTTACCCGGTTGTCACTCACTCCTGAATTTCTATTGCCAGCTCACAAAGACGCAGACACCCACGTCACATTGTGTGGTGTCGTGTCACGCCACTGACTGTATTCACGTGTCAATGCTTCGTCAATGCTTCTGCCTAAAAGCACTGTTTATGTGTTGGTAAGTATAACAAATGACATGTAATGGGTGTAGATTACCAAAAAAAGGAATTATTCCCCTGCAGCTACATAAAAAAGACATAATCAGATTACTGTTATTAGAAAAAGGGGATTACCAGGAAAGTTGGAATACATTTTATATTAAAGAACGATGTATTTTAGGAAGCACATGCATCCACATTACAACACTTAAAGAGTCAAAACACCAAGGGAAACTTTAATAAGTTTTATTCCTTTTCTTGTATGTCTTCTTTTTTTAAACACGGTAGTTGGACACCTGATTTATTAAACAAAAATACTTGCATGTATTAAACTAAAACAGCTTTTGTAAAACTACACTTTCTTGTAAGCCTAACCTATAATTTAATCTGGAAACTGAACCATAAGTAACGGAAGTAATCAGGTAATAAATAAAGTAACAATCATTTGATATTGTAAGACTTTTGTGATACATATCGGTATACCACTTTACAATAAGACCACCCTTATAAAGGATTCATAAAGGGTTTATAATTAGGTTATTAATTAGGTTGTAAACACCATTTATAAACCAGTTCTAACATAGTTTTCATACATCAACACAGGCTCACTATTTGGCAAGATGACTAAGCCTTATATTGGCTACTTAGCGAGAACTCAGTGAGCAACAGATACCAAGGATGCTGGCTGACGAAGGAGACGAAGTAAGCTAGGTAGCCAATATAAGGCTTAGCAGTCCAGATAAATGTGGGCTCACTATTTGGCAAGCAACCGGTCACAGTCGCCCTGTATATCTCATGTCTTATAAAAGCTTATTAATGATTTATAAAGTATTCACAACCTAATTAATACATTAATTACAAACTATTCGTAAACCTACTACATATCTTACAGGCTGTTGGTAATTGCAATATCTACATTTCAAATCACTCTACATAAATGATCGCATTTATGTTTTAGCTCTGATGTGTTCATAGTTTGTCTTCTCTCATACACTCTCTCAGTCAGACTGACAGCAGGACTCCGCCTGTTCCTGCTGTCTCCTCTGATGTCTGAACAAACAACGTCTCTGAATGCTAATTCCACCGCATTAGCAAACTGTACCTCTTTCTGCATTACTATAAAATCAATTATCTCTGACCTTGGCTTTCTTCAGAGAGTCCGACAGCTTCCCATTACTCAGAAAGCAGCGGGTGATGTTGTGGCGTCGCTCACTGCCATAAAGCAAAGTAAAATATATGAGTAAACATAAAGCCTGTCTAATGTGCTGTGATTAATTACTTCCTCACTGTCTGTGTGATTGGGAAACAGATCTCAAGCTAATTATAAAAAGTGTCATTAGCAGGGTAGCAGTGAGCAAAGCGCAGTGTGTGTATATGTGTTCAATGAAGACAAAAGGAATAACAAGGGTTTGAAAGGTAACGTAATGTGGCTGACAGATGGGATACATGTGTGGAAATTAGACAAGTGATGAGTAGAGAGGATACAAGTGAGGGTTAAAGTCATTGTCTATTTGTCAAAGAGGACATTTTCAGGTTCATATCAGTATGTAGTGTCTCTACTTTAAAGAGTCCTCTCCTGCTGATGTTCAGGTGTATATCAGTATGTAGTGTCTCTACTTTAAAGAGTCCTCTCCTGCTGATGTTCAGGTGTATATCAGTATGTAGTGTCTCTACTTTAAAGAGTCCTCTCCTGCTGATGTTCAGGTGTATATCAGTATGTAGTGTCTCTACTTTAAAGAGTCCTCTCCTGCTGATGTTCAGGTGTATATCAGTATGTAGTGTCTCTACTTT
>NW_011349558.1:64679-96172 GCF_000735185.1 Notothenia coriiceps | reverse complement strand
CCCCCTCCATCTGGTCAAATAGGGACATAACATTCTGAGACTATTAATTCTCATGGTGTGTCGTACTCAATATTACACACTAATTAGTTACCGTAATTGTCGGACTATAAGGCGCACCTGAATATAAGCCGCAGAAGCTAAATTGAATGATGTGTACATATATAAGCCGCCCCCCCCCTCCCCCGTTACGTTTTGTTTAGTTGTTTGTTGTTACATGTTTTGATGTACGGTTTGTTATCTGGAGCAATGTCTGTTTATTTAAAAAAAAAAAAAAAAGACCCTGGCCTTGAAATCAGAGCAACTTAGAATATTCTTAGGAATAAAATGATGTAAGTAAAATGTAGGAATAAGCTAAACGTTTACATGTAAGATATAATAAGATACAGTGTAGTATAATTATTAATACTGTGATTAATAATCTGTCTTTTATGCAAGGCCTGCATTCTTTGTTTTTATGTGTGTGCTATTGTTAACTTAGTGATTCACATTTCCCTTATGGGACAACAAAATAAAAGTTGTTTTTAGTTTGTATTATTTCAGTTGCTGTTGCAGGGCCAAACACTTTATTTGGCCTTGCAGTCTTTTAGAAGGAAGTGCCTTTCTGTCAGTCCGTAAAAAGACGGTGCTGAGTCATGCTGTCGGAAAAGTAGCCGATTCATTTTCACCTATTTCTGAGCTCTCAACGCCTCACGCCAACCCCACACATTTCTGACGTCAAGAAGGGATTTACTCGCCTCCCTTGGATATTGTTTCCCAGTGGCCGGGTCCCTGGTGTCTTGTAGGTCTAAAAGCCAATGCGAACAGGAAACCACAGAAGTGAGCTACCAGCTACCTCCCTCTACTCCAAAAGCCCTGCAAGACTGCAGCCTGGTGAGACTCAAGGCCAACAATGTGCCCACGGCCCAGGTTCACATCCTCTCTGGAAGCGCTGCCTTTCCCCAGTCCCGTGCAGTCTTTCTGGCGGAAAAGGCCTCAGTTATACGAGGGCCAGCTCGCCATTGTGTGTGGCTGTGATTCATGCGAAGCTGTATGAACTGTGAAGTAGTTACAGTTAAAGGTATTCCCCCAAGGTTCACTTAAATGACCAGAAATGTGGCTTCTTTTTTGGGATGGATACAAATGTTGACTTTTTCTAAAAAGGAAACACACTAAAAGTTTAAAATAAACATTGGAGGAAAATGAAGATGTACCATTTCAGAACAAAAGTATAACCTTATTGTTCAATTATGAGTGTTGGTTTTCGTTGTGGTTGGTTTTGTCCTCCAATTTTTGCACTTTATTTGAACTATAATTGTCTTAGTTTGAGTGGAATTATGAACATATACTCTTTGGTAAATATTAACACGTTCTTGAGTAATTAAATACATGAATGCAACATTATTGACAAGCACAAACTGTATAATCGAAGGATGAAGCTGTAATGAGTCCTAACATGCAGCTTTGATTGATTCTTCTGATCAATGATTAGCCTTCATTACTTTAAATAATCATTAGCTTGTATTCAAGACGTCAATATAGGAAATGTGTTGGATGAATTACCTCACAGTTGGATCACAAAATCTATTTATTTGTGTTATGTCTTCAAAAACGAAAAAAACACAATAGTGTCTTTCAAAACCACCAACAACAGCTACAATGTCGAACTGAAAAACAGCACATGTCTAAAGTCAGGCGGATAATTCCAGCGTTGAGGCTAATTTCATATCCAACTCTTGACAGTTTAATCATCCTCTTAGTTACACCCTCCTCGTTCATTTACATAGATTGTAAAATGCATGAGGGGATTGGATAATTCCTCACAGAACCTCCTCCGTATTAATCGCAACACTCACAACGTTATAGCACTTGCATTAATTTGTGTGGGCAATGACATTAGCCTCGATTGCGTTGCATTTCAGGCCAATTCGCCCGGGCTATTGAACCGCATCTGCAACACACACCCCTCCCCTTCGCCACCCTCCCCTCGGCGACTAATGAAAAAGACATCAGCAGGCGTGGAGAAGGTCGCCCGTCCCGTTCGCCTTGACCTCGCCGCGTCTCTCTCCCCCTCTGACAGCTTTTGATGCGTCAGGGGTGGCTGGTTCCCGCCGGGCGGAGGGGACGGGCGGGACGGACCTTTCTCACAGCGTCACGTCACTCTCAGCCTCAGGCGACAACCCTCCTTTCCTCCATCCTACCCCCTCCCTACCTGCTCCTCACCCTCACTCCCTGCACCCTTTACCACTCAATTACAATAAAAGCAATACAAACCTTTATCTGAATATTTACATAAACATTTTTAAGATAATGAGATACTGAACAAATGGATTTAAAGACCAGGGATCAGGTGAACAAGAACTAAAAGTTAGAAGTACAGTCAATAAAATGTATATTCGTTTACCATCCCTGTAGCCACCTCTCGCCCAATAAGACGACATAACAAATGGATAGATCAGTGTATAACTTTTGTAAATGTGCAAAGACTTTTTAAGTTACCTTTTATTTCGTAACCACAACCAATATTACAGAAATGATAACAAGATATGTCACTTGTTTTGTTAAAAAAAGAGCAGTCTTCGGCAAAAAGATAAGAAATATATATTTTCATGTGCATGTTATTTAACGACCTTAAAACGTAAACAAGTTTATGTTGCTAGCATGTTTTATTTTATTCCAACATATTTCAAGCCACTGATTCACATCAGATCCAGAGAAGGAAATTATTTCTTCAGATTCCCCTACAATGTTTCCTCTGTCCTACCCCCTCCTTTCCTCCATCCTACCCCCTCCTTTCCTCCATCCTACCCGCTCCTTTCCTCCATACCCCCTCCTTTCCTCCATCCTACCCCCTCCTTTCCTCCATCCTACCCCCTCCTTTCCTCCATCCTACCCCCTCCTTTCCTCTATCCTAAACCCTCACTCCCTGCACCCTTTGCCACTCAATTACATCAAAAATCAATACAAACTTTTATCTGAATATTGACATATATATTTATAAGATAATGTGATACTGAACAAATGGATTTAAAGCCGAGGGATCAGGTAAACAAGAACTAAAAGTAAATAGTACCTATAGTATGACAAATGGATGGATCAGTGGATATCTTATTTGTGTTTTCAAAACCCAAACCAATACAACATACGTTACGTGTTTGCAACTGAAAACTAAGCTCAAGGGTTCGGCAGAAATATAATAAAAATAAAATAATAAAATGTCATGTGCAGGTTCTTTTAAAACCTTAAAACGTAAAAACGTAAAAACGTTATGTTTCTAGCGTGTTTTAAAAAATACATACTAACATCTTTGAACTGATATGGGTTTAGTTTCTAGCGAGGGAAATAGCATCTTCATATTTCCCGCCTACACGATTATCGCGGGCAATAAAACCGATATGATAGCAAAAGAATTGTGAATTAGAAAAGCAGAAGTAGGGATGAGGACAGAGTGCCAATAAATCTAGAAAAGCATACAAAAGTAAAGAGACGTTAATGATTTAAGAGGAATTTGATTATGATCACACAATCATCACGTTGATTATTAACTTCATATTTAAACTTCACAGGTATCGTAAATACTGCTATATCGAAACACCTTTAAATACTTTGTATGACTACATCAGTAGAATTCCACCATGACTTTATATGCAGTTGTGTCACATCTAAGGCTCACTTGATGTTCAGCGTGACACATTATAACAGTTGTCTTTATCCTGAACCTCAGACAGACCAAGACATCCCGCCTGAGGCTCTCCTCCGGTACAACCCGGCTTTGTAAAGCATTAAAAAGATTTGAGACGTAGCTCGGAGCTAGACCTGTCAACTGTCACACCCGGAGTTGAAGTCCATCACCTTGCAGGGAGAGCAAGGTGACGCCGGCCCCCCCTGCTCCCCACCAGGTGTTCCTGTATCCCCTTAATGAAACACAAAGGGCACTCGGTTGAGACGGAAAGAGCCAAATTGAATCGGGGCCTCTCCTTTTGTGTGCTGCATTAACAACTCAATTAAATGCCAGCAAGCATCTGCTGCTATGCCAGTCTGGCACGAATACCTCACTGACTCGTTCTGTCGCTTTTCAGACTAAGAGGGGCCGGACATTAACACACAGAGAGAAAGAGAGGACGTAAGAGAGGGGACATTGTGCAGGTACTCTAATCCTTCTCAATGACATTCATATTAACCCTCAGGGTGAGATGTGCTCGGGTAATGCTAACATTCATAAATATCCAGACGGCTGCAGGGATATATAAATGTACACAAATACATATATATGGTAAAATAGACCTATTACAAATATTACTTAAGTAGTTTTACAAAAACATTTGAATAAATAAATAATAATAATTAAGTATCACTAATTTATCAAACTCTTTCTATAAAGCATTAGAGCCAAATTATGGTGATCTTAAAATGCATGTTGCCTTATAACAGCAGATATCTTTTGTCAGGAACATTTTCCAAAAGCAAAATGAAAGCTGTGTGTGTAACACGGCTGGAGGTTGTGGTGAGACGAAGAGAGGGGAACACGAGGGAGAGCACGATGGGAGAGAGTGGGAGGAAGGAGAGGCTGCTCATCCCAGTGTGGGAGTTCATCCATCATTGGAATCAGTGTGTGCTGTAATTACTGTGTCAAATAGATGGGACGATGCCTGGGAGGAGTGTGTGAGCATGCATGTGTGTTTGTATGTGCGTCTATAGGATGTGTGCATGTGTTTGAGAGGTGTTCCACCTTAGCTTCATAATCACCCCCCCCCCTCCTCCTCACACACACACACACATACACACACACACACACACACACACACACACCAAACCACTCCCTCCTCCACTGTCATCTGTCATCCATAGCCGGCGCTGTCACATGGCGCTGTCATGCTTCGCCAACATCGGGCCGTCAGGAGAGGAAGCCTTAACTCTTTCAGCGGCGAAGCCCTTTGAGGATTCAGAAGGATACAGCTATTTAAAGAATGCACGGCATAAAGGATGGATGAAGAAACTGAAACATGGGAAGCGTGGATAATGTGGAGTATTGGTGGCGCTCACGTTTTTTTCTACGCTTGTCTTTTAGGGATCTTGATGTGTCCTGCGGCAGACATTACGTCACGGTACAGACACCATTAGAGTTTGATTGATGGAGGTTTAGGAAAACTGGGTAAAAAACTGATATTTGTAGCAATTAAAGAGTCTGGGTATATTGACACATGCACTCTACGGAAAGCCAAACAACACAAGTGTTTTATTCATTGATGCCCAACTGCAGATATGTTTACCCCTTGGTACAATAGCCATTTATTGAGGGTATTTTGAATATCGTTGGGTAGCTCAACTCATTGACACATATCTACAAATGTCCATAAAACACATATCCTAACACCTTGACAACATGTGCTGATTGTGAGAGTAAATAAGTAAACAAACATGTCCGAAACTGACGGATAAAAAGTTAAAATAAATACCGAAAATGAATGGATAAATGTTGATGAAGTGGTTGAAGCAAGTTTGTGTTACATTAAATGTAAAGTCATGAAGGGGTCTGTGAGTCCATCTAAGGCTGAAAGGGGTACATCTGTCAACACATGTAGTTATAATTCAAAAGACCAGTTTTTATGCTCTTGAAAATAATGGCTGCCTTTTCCATATCAAGTGTACACTGTTTCGAGAAGCGCCCGTGTGTTTAGTAGATCTACTTCGTCACCACTGAGTCCAATTTTATAATTAGGAGCTAAATCCACTTCATCACTTTTACTTTCAAACTCAATTTCACTGTAAAAATCACCCCAGAAGAACCGTGACTAGCTAACAACGACCGCTCCTCTCCTGCACCCTGGGTATCATGAGACGGTGGGGGTGGGGGTGGGGGGGTTCACATCTTTCTTGTGCTTGTGTCCTGTCCTCTCGCTTGAGAAGTTATCTGAAAAATGGGGAGAGTGTCCATAAGCCATATGGCTCGGCGAGAGCGGCGACGAGGGGAGCAGCGGAGCACGTAAAGAGGTGGAAATGGTGTTAGTCGCTTGGCTGCTCAATGGTGGCAATCAAAGTCCTGGTGAAGCGGGGAGAGATGTAAGCGGCTCGGAGGATCAGGAGGCTGGTCACTCTGTTTGGCGAAGTGACAGGTCCCGATGGAGGAACGCTTTGATCTGTTAAGCGTGCAGATTTTCCAAATGATTTCCAATTTGGGAAGTCAGTTGACCAGGCGAGAAATATCCATCTTAACAAGTCATTTACTCTTGCTGTGTTCAGACAAATGAGTGAGAATGTGAAGTGAGCATCCTTATTCAAGGTACGTTTTCAAGTAGACAGAACACTGTGTAATCTGTGTAAACATGTGATATCATTCAGATATGGTAATGTCATTCCAATAAAGAAAACGATTGCTCTAACATGTAGATTTGTATCAATCAATACAGTGATATTAACAACAAATGCTGCTAGAATAAATGTTTCTTACGCTAAATTTACAACACATATTTTGCATGTTTATGATAATAAAAAATTAGCTTCAAATTGACTCTAAATATATAATAAATAAACGGAAACAGCAGGTCATTACACATCATCAGTACAAAGACATCTCATGACAGCTCAAAAGAAAACACGTTTTAGGGAAGCCAACAGCAGATGCCATACAGTGCTGCCATGTCCTTGAGCAAGGCAGTGCTCCAATGAAAAAGATTATGATAAAGTATTTGGGTACGGAGTGACTTCAGTTCCTTGCTTCTCTCTGATGTGTGTAAATGGAGTAGCTCCAGGCGCTGCAGAACCTTATGAACACATAATGTTTGCAAATGAATTGACAGTTCTCGGACCCTTGATATTACCGACGTCTCGACGCAGCCTTCCCTTTTTCCTTCTAATGGCTTGGTGCTACTCTCAGGGGCGATTAGGGGAATGTAACATTTGGTGCCATATGCTAGCAGGTTGTCGGGGAATAGCGATGTGGCCATATCAGGACATGCTGTAGCTTACAAGTTGCCAGTTAATTACCATCATGACATCAAAACGTGAAGCGAACTGCAGATGCTGCGCTGGTAAAAAGCTCTCAGTGGAGGGAGGGAGGGGGNGGGGGGGGGGGGGGATTGGGCTTCAGGGGAAGATCATTAAAATATAGAGTCTTCCTCATTAAAGGTGAGGTGGCTTATTGAAAGAGATCTTTGCCACTCGTTATATGTTGTTGAACGTAATAATCATCGTCAACTTGATACAAATAGATTACACATGTCATTTCTTAGATGTTTTTATCCAAAGGAACTTACACACATTCAGTACTGTGGACAATCCCCACAGGAGCAATCTGGGGTGAAGTGTCTCAGGGACACAACGACATGCTGACTGCAGTGGGACTCGAACTTACTACCCCGATTTGAAGTCCAGCACACTATCCACTGAGCCAGAGATTAGATAGATAGTCCTAGATTGAATTTCTGGCTGTTTGTCAGTTAGCACAGTTTGGATGATTAATTTAATGGCCAGTTAACTGTTATAAAAATGTATTTGTTATGTAAGTAAATACAATTGTTTGGTTCATCATATTCATTGGTTGGCCTTAGTACAGGGGTGTCAAACTCAATTTCATCGTGGGCCACATCAGCATTATGGTTGCACTCAAAGGGCCGGTTGTAACTTTAAGACTATATAAAAATACATAATATGCTTAATAATGTATGTATTATTATATTACATATATTANATATATAAATATTTAATATATATAAAATAATTATTATATTACATCATTGTCTCTGCATTGGATTATTATCGGATAGGGTAATAACTTCACAATTAACTACGTCTGAAAGCAGAAATCTACGGCAAATAATTGCAAGTCTCTTCAGTAAGAATGTCACAAAATGATTTAAAAAAACAAACATTGAAAGTGACATTTTGGGGGAAAAAGTAACATTTTGAAAAGAAAGTAACATTTTGAAAAAAAAATCTAATTCTGAGAAAAAAGTCAAAATATGAAATGCATTGTGGGACATATAGTTTATGGGCAACGTGCTTCTGTAAAGTAGCATGAACCCGTATAATAAACATATTATATTCTTTGCAAGCTCTTGTGGGGCCACAGAAAATGAAGTCGCGGGCCGGATTTGGCCCCCTGGCCTTGAGTTTGACACCCCTGCCTTGTATATAAACATGTACTAAAACAAAAAAAACACAAATACAGATACCATGTAACGAAATCATCAATTGACAGTCTAATCAAATCCCAAATGTACACGCTTTATTGATGCAAAGATATGTCTCTTTAGCTGCTAGACCCCATATGTTCACCAGTTATTCCCTCACTTGAGTACAGTGAGTTTTATTAAAGTTCGTAATGATTACAGAAGCTGGAAACACTGATGTGAACAACCCAAACAGTGAAGATGAGTAGAGTCAAACCAAAACAATGAGCTTAAAGATATCCAATAGAGGGGGAACTAAGAGTGGCATGATTAATACGGGTGTGTTTACGAACCACCCTTTTCATTTCATACCACAATTTATACAAAATCTGTTTATAAAGCAGCTTTAAAGTCCTCTTTTTAGTTGCTGTTGTGACGATTTCCTGCCAGCGTTCATTCCTGAAACTACAGATTTATTCCGTTACATTTGGTCAGTCTTAAAGGGAATTTGAAACTCTGCTGAAACCCCCCTTTGTGTGTGTTGTTTTCTTATCAAACCTAACTCAGAGCAGCTTTAATGCAGATCAGAAGTCAACTTGTGTTATGCCACTACAGATATCTCACCTACAAGGGCAATAAGACATCACCCATATGCCCGCGGTATAAAGTATGCATAAAAAAGCTTATAGACATTTTTTCCTGCAGTCCTACTATCAATAACACAGACATATCCATTAGTGGCAGAGAGGCTAGTCTGGGGCAAACACTCCCTCTAGCATTTAAACAAACCTCCACTGGGACTCTTTTTTCCCAGACTCCCCTGGGGCGAAGGCACACTAGAACTGTTCTGGGATCAGTTTCCTTCACGCCTGCAGTGTTTTTCTAGCAGCAGAAAGGCAGCGGTACGCACAAAACAGGGGGGAGAAAAGGGGGGGGAAACAACCCACATCAGGGAGCACACTCGTTTCCGTCGCCACTGCTGTGTTTGGATATTCAAATTAATGAATGAGAGTGAGGAAAGTGAAAGATGAAGAATGTGCCGGAGGAGGCGCTGACTTTGAGTAATGCTGGTAATTGGAGGGAAACATATAGAAATGCAGTGGGCATGTTTTTAGCAAATGAATGTGGAGAGAGAAAAACCTTTCTGTCTCATTACTTATTGCATCTCTGTAGTTGGGACAAAGGAAGCTGCAGTGCAAACATAAAATGTTCCCCCACAACCCAATGCTTTGTAACTGGGAACGGAGCCATAGAATATATAGCATTGTGTTGTCGATGTATCAAGTGTTAGAGCTGCAGTGATATCTCCTGTTAGGGTGTTACGATCCTATAGCCTCGCCTGATTTATCTGCTGTCTGGCTTCAGCACTCTCCTGTGTGTTTAGGTGCTAATTAGAGTACAACACACACACACACACACACACACACACACACACACACACACACACACACACACACACACACACACACACACACACACACACACACGTACACACACACACGTACACACACACGGAAAGACCACAGGCTCACAGGTGATACAGACAGTGTTTTATCACAAGAGAAAAGAGGGTGTGGCACCGAAAGAGGGCCTTAAATTACTGATGACATCTCAAACAACGCTCACACACATGGAGCCCCAGTCATGCTTTAGGGATGCCTATAGGAACACACACACACACACACACACACACACACACACACACACACACACACACACACACACACACACACACACACACACACACACACTACTCCAGGGGACAACTAAATCTTCACTCTTCTCTTTTTTCAGCTGACCGCCCTCTCCCCTTCCCAAAATGCCCTCCACAGCCCAGACCCTCTCAGCTCTGTGTGTGTGTGTGTGTGTGTGTGTGTGTGTGTGTGTGTGTGTGTGTGCAGTAATCCTGGATGCCTCGGAGGGTGAACTCGCACCGAATCACTCCATAAATGTATGAGCGTCCAAAATGAAGAGGAGCTGAGAAATGTGTGGGCAGCGGGNCACACACACACACACACACAGACACACACAACACACACACACACACCACTCACACATAGGTCCCTCAGTTGGAATATGCAGTAAGCTCCACAACCCACCACTGCTCTAAGTACTATTTTCTGCATTTACAACAAACCTGCGTTTTGTTATCAGAATCGTTTTCATTTATTTTACCTTAATTAACAGAAAAGTCTCTTATATACAAATCCTCACACACACAACACACACCACACACACACACCACACCACCCACACACACACACCACACACACCACCACAACACCACAACCATACACACAACCACACACACACACACACACACACACCACACACACACCCACACCTTCTCATGTTAGTCCCCTGGCTTGTCTGAAACACGATTCTGTGATCTGCAATGCCTCGTTGAATCTACTCGTTGCCCGTTTTGGCTAACTTATTTGTCCTACCACAGTTTATTCTCTCTCTTAATAAAGCAATTTCTATTCTGATACTGTTCAGATTCTCTTTTATGCCCAAGTTATGTTTCTGTTTGGAATTGTTATTAATCTTCACACAAACATGATTGTGCAAATATGAGCTCGATACGGGACAATAGATCGCTAAGCTAATGACAGATGTCTTTGCAGACCAGTGAGTGCTTGAGGTCTGGGATGATAAGTCACACCAAGCAGGGCTCTATTTCTATTAGGGAGCTATGTGGTTATTTTTTGAAGAGTCTCCTTTCATTCACAGTGATGCCGTGAAGTGTTTGGAATGCAGTATAATGTTTCAGAAGCTTGCAATATGAGCAGAAAATTATTTTCTTCTCCTGACGTTGAACAAAGGTGAAAACAAACAAAGGGAAACAACTTTTGTACCTTTGAACCAGCTCCTATTCAGTCTTTTTGCTGTACTTCCTCAATTTGGGTTGCTTTATTGTTCCACAGATCTCAGCCCCATCGCAGTCTATTATCCTCCGGTTAACACATAACTCTCATGGAACACACAAACCACAGACAACAGACACACCATTACAGAACCATTCATGGGTAATACATACACACGCTACGGGTAATCTATATTTTCACAAAGAGCTTGACCGTGACTTGACTCTTTGAGCGCAGGGAGATTACATCAGTTCTTGTTACTGAAATGCAGAATGTGGCGGGTGAACTGTACTTTTCTTTGATTTACAGGAATCCTTCGTCGACACGACGTTTGAAGTTAACAACAACATGAACCACCCTCCACACACATACCACCATGATTTATTTATTTTCACTCAGACCTATCCAATAACCATATATTAGTTTCAAACGTGGTTCATTTAATTATACTTATCTTAAGTTAGAACATGAACGAAAAATAATGAAGAATACATTAGTACTTAACTTTACTGAAAAAACATTGCATTTATGGTACTATTCACACAGAAACACAGACAAGACAAACACACTAACACTAAAATACAAACACAGACAATGCCCGTTAATTGCATATTAGTTGTGTGTTGTGAAGCGCACACCCACACACACACACACACACACACCACAAAACCAACATCACACACACACACACACACACACACAACAACACACACACCACCACACACACTACACACACATCACACATCCTCGAGATCTCCCTGTGTGGCCTCCTGTCCATGCTTTAGGAAGGAAATACCCAGAAAACAGTGGTAGTTTCTGCTACGGGGAGCTTTATGGCAGCAGGGCAGTCTTGACTGCACCAGGCTGCGGATGTCTTCCCTCAGACATGACACTTACAATAGGGCACTTGCTGTTTGAAGGTTAAGAGCGCACTGTATTTACTTTAGGTTACGTACTGGTAGTTAATAAACATCCAGTATCATTCTGTATCATTACAATACACTATATACAAGAGGTAATAAGTGCATTTGCAAAACATGCTTCTATTATTTCACTCAAACCTGCAAAATCTTCAGGTTTTTAGTGCGTAATATAGTTTAACAGTGTCAGTGCGAGCCTTTTTTTAGGGGATTTTATAAGATTCGCTGCCTTGTGTTTACTGCATGACTAAATGATCTAGCCTGTTAACATTTGAAAAGGGTGCAATGGCATTGTTTTTCTTATCATGTCTTTCTGTACTGAGACGTAGAGGCCTCTCTGCTTACACCTCATACTTTTTGAATGTATCACTTCCTTGAGGCCAAAGAAAACTCCCGGACAAGATTGTCCAGAGCACCAAATTGAAAAAAACACATGAAAATATTACAATAAAACGTTTTTATTTTTAATTTGAAGAGAAAACGGTTATTTTCTAAACAGTCGAAACAGTACAAACAGTACCTCTGTTTTGGCCGTTCAGTTGACATGAGTCCGCCTGTCTCGGGTTTGAGGCGATGCCTGAAGCTCGTCTATCGACCCAGATGGAGCAACATCTCTGCGTAGGAGTCCAAGTGCTGCCTGGTCGGCACTTACACCAAATCCAAACTGGCCAGAGAGAAATGGCAATTCATTGCCGGCTGGCCAGCTAGAGGAAGCTGGCTGCAAATCCAGTGTAGATGTTCTCTTTCCAAAAAGCCTGTTGATCAAACCCCCTCTAATACTGGCAGCACGATCCCTGGAGACGTTCAGCGATTTGCAAATAATGTTTATGACCGTCATCAATTATTTCAACGCCTGTGTGAATCCGTCTCGATTTGTAAGCCCCGTCGACTGTACGATAAAACAGACATCCCGTGGGATCCGAACACGCTCAGAATCCATGCTGTGTTTTCATTACAACTTCCTTTTATTTTCATCTTCAGAGCTATTTAAAAAAGAATATTATAACAGTTGTAGAATGGAAATACTTTTTGAATGTTTAAATCATTGGAAACTGAATTATTTCCCTCATATAGCCTAGAAGTTGTTGTACTTGTATAAATCACAGCAATTGTCTTTGCTTTTTTTAAGATATTGTTTGGCTTTAGCATTTAACTGATAACATTTCGGTAGAGAAAGAGAACATGGCTGCAAATGGTGCAAGTGTGATTAGAAACAGCGCTGCAGTGAGGAAGGTACATTTTTGATGAACATGCTTTGAGTTTAAGTGACAATTGTATTTTTATGCTCATGGTATTTAAGGTTTAAACAATGTCAGTTTTAGACACAATGTAAGTCCAATGATTTACCAATGAGTTACGCCTCATAACTAAGTTTCCAGAAATCAGGTAAGCGTATTAAGTAGATTAACAAACCAAACAAAAAATAAAACGGAGTTTAAAAGAACACAGCATGCCTTAATGATGCTGGAAGCGTGATTAGGAGATAACTTGGAAGCCGGCGGCAGAGAGAGATTAGAGAAAAGTGGAAACCGTCACAGAAGAGGAGTATGACAACGAGACATAGGGATGTGAAAGATAGCAAGTGAAAGAGAAAATATTAGAAAAGAATCAAGTGGGGGAAAAGCAGCAAGGGTGGAAGCGAGGCTTTTATTATTTCCAAATATGCCGCCTTTCATACCCGCCAGTGACGCAAGAGTCCCGAGACATAATTATATCCCCTCCCCGGGCCGTCTCTCCTGTATTGCGTCTCCTCTAGTTCCTGGCTGCGACAGAGACAAATGAGAGAGTTTTTCCAGCGTCATTCTCTCCGTTACTGCCATTCCCGTGTGATAGATCATCGGAGGTAAAGCGGGGCCAATGATCACCGCGTAAAAGAGAACGTCGCTAGCGGTACCCCAGCGGAGCGTAGCTTTACGATCATCGCCCCAGCTAATGCACATGTGGGTAAGAGTCAAATCCCATTAGTTGTAGTGGCCCCCCCCCTCCCCCTCCCCCTCCCACCCTTCCTCTACTCCCTGTCCCATCTTCCTTCACACCCTCTTGTCCTGATTAAACTGGAATAAATGGGGTCAATTGTCCCGTTGACCCCGCAGTGTTACAGTGTCACAGGTACTACAGCTGCTGTGCTGGTTGGGACTATAACAGAGTACGCTGCTTAATGCAGTTAGAGGACATTAAGAGGGATTGTTTTGTTTAGGTTTTATGAAGTGGGGCTTGACATATGATGATTTTATAGGTTGCTTATATGTTTCTAATTAAAGCAGACACATCTGGCTGTTTTTATGTCACAAAAGTGCAACATTCACAACAACAAATTCATAAAATATAGACAAGTCTTTAATGTAAAGAAAGGTTTTAGTTCTGATTTCAAGGTGATACAATTTCAGCAATAATGAGACTCGTATGAAATGCTTTTAAATGTAATTAGCAGGGAACAATGTGCAGGCTTCCTATTTTTGCTGCTGGTCGTCATTTTTGCAGGACGAGTTACCTAACATTAATTAGGCTCGTTACCAAAGAACACATAGAAACCCTTATCTTAGTTGTTGTCTGGTTAACATGCTCCTTAGAACTGAAGGATTAACCTGAGTTACATTTACAGAACAGCCTTCCTTCCACTCGTTGTGCAATGTTTGATTATTATTTATTATATATGTAGCACGAAAGCACAAAACTAAGATAATATAAGTCTCAGATCCCAGAGTTAGAAATGTCATGTCAATTTGTAAGGTATTAAAATTGTTATTACGTTATCTTAGCCTAACAAATTGCAACCATGTCTTATTTGACAAAATTAAGTTTTCAAACAATTAAAATGCATTTTGAAGTGAGTTTAAATTTGAACATATTTTCCTCTGGATTACGGTCACAGTTGTAAAGACATTGTTACAATTGTAATTTGCAAAAAGTATACTTGGTTTGGTTTAGGCAACAAAAAAACTCTGTTAGGTTTAGAAAACAGATTGTGGTTTGGCTCAAATAAATATGTTGGTTAGGGTTAGATTTAAATAACAGACAGAGGGTTAGAATTAGGGTTAGCCTATCCACTCTGACTTCCTTCTCACGTGGACGTCCGTGGACTGATCATATGTCAAAACAATTAAAAAACTTGGGCTATATAATGTTTTCCTTGAAACGTAATTGACATTGCAGTTTAGTTCTAGTCCAGCCTGTAACAATTGGCACACAATTAGGCTGAATAGATTCGTGGTAGCTGCCAGAATCACCTCCTATGTAATCTAGCCAATGTCTATCTGCCCATTTACTCTCAGCCAAACATGGTTCCTTAAAGAAAGACACAACAATATATGTCACCGTATCTCTGTGTTGCTTCAAAATATGGATTCCAGACGGTGAAATTAACAAGACATCATTGCTTTGACAGGAATTCAGGTAACGATCCATCTGAATGGAAATAGCAAAGAGCACGTTGTTGTTATATTTTGCACGCTGTTAGAGAACAGGCTAATGTAATCAATGTTAACCTGTGAAGGCAGTGCACGCACACACAGTCCAGGGAGAAGGATGATCCACGAGTGCCCGCCTGACTCTCCTGTTCAAGTAAACTATTATTAACACCAGTGTTGACAATGTTAATCCGTTCTCAAAGACTGAGTGCAGTCGGCAGTATCAGGTAACGTGCTCATTGTTTATTATGTACATAATGGCAGCTCAGAGTAAGTGTGATTGTGGCTACGTCTCATTTATCACAAGACCACAAGACCAATGAAAGGTCTAAGTGTTTGTTTTGTGTCTGCATGAGCTGTTAGTGTCAGTCCAAATGTTTCAGTTTGATATTTGATCATTTTACCCCTCAGGTTATTTATAAGAAGGGTCTTTGTTTTGCTTCTTGTATTGTTTCATAGGATAACTGGAGGATGTATCTTGCTGTGAGGCTGCAGCTTTCATTAGTATCTGTTCTGTAATTTCATTTTAATTAAGTTTGTTCCATTTCTCGGGCTCCCTTTATCCCTCTCTTTCAGTTATGTTGTTGTTTATTAATATCACCTTTATCGTGCTTAACTCCCTGCATTTCAGCCCATACACTCTGAAAAACCAGTCTGTCAAACGTTACACTTCAAGTCATAGCTGCACATAGGTTATCAACCTACTCAAATGTAATCCCATCTGTACCAACCTCAGCCGCTCAAAGAAACTGCTCCGGCCGCCTTCTCACTCTCTGTGCAGAGCGGGCAGGATGGATGGATGGATGGTTAAAAGAACACCGGACTTTCGACCAGCAACTGTATGTGTCCTTTGTGAAATCGAACCTCAACGTTGACTTATTTTAAGTTGCGTGAGTAAGGCAGGCCGATAAAGCTTGTTCCGAAAGGAGACTGAATCTGGGGATTGGCTTTCAGCACCGCACCGTCCCCTCTGTTGAGCCCGGGGCAGGAGTTACATTAAGCCATTGAGTTACGCAACATGTGTACTTATTCCCTCTGAACTATGAGTTTTATCTTTACCTAACCAAGTCATGTTGTTGCCTTAAGTGACGCCAAGGGGTCCTGACTAAGTGTCTGTACATGAGCAGTTGAGAACCAGAACGGATTGGCTTTTTCAACATTGTTTTGAATAGTTTTCTGGTGCAAAGCAAAAGCATATGACCTTTAAATTAAGCTACTTCTAACTTAAAGGAGATAAATACGGACATTAAAAGTGAATGTATTTAAGGCACGTCTAACTGAAATGCTTTCTGACACTCTGGGTATTTGTAAATGTTGAATATGTAATATCCTCTGTTGTTTGTTTGTATGTTGTTTTTATGTTTCATGTGGAACTAAATGATGCAGGTCTCCCTTGTAAATGAGATCGATGATCTCAAGGGACCAATCTGTCTAAAGAAAGGTTTGAAATGAAATGAAATTAAAAGTGCAATTATGCTATAATAATTGGACTAAATTCAAAATGGGTGTATATTCTATGTATGAGCTAAAAATGATTATTATGACCATACTGTATGAATCAATGCATTATTTTGGAAAAACACTGCCAGACAATTGTAATAGATAAATATTAAACAATCGTTATATATATATAGCTAGTAAATGACAAAATGAGTGAAAGTAATCAGACTACATTACGGAGTCTGAGCATCTTATTTGTTTATTGGTGATAATTACTTCTATAAACCTAACAAAGGAGGCAGCCATCACCACTGCAGGACAGTTAAGTGTTTAGCTCGTGTCTCAATCAGGGGAAGTGAAAAGACGTCCCTAAATGGCATAATGCTTCTTTATATGCTGCTAGTAACACGGCGAATTAGCACTGCTGCACAACATTACAGATTTCAATTAATTCTGATCAGCACAGATGTTGCTTCACTCCCGCACGAGGCAGGCTCATATTTATGTAAATTGAAGCTGTTAGACCGAGAGAGGGATACTTGGAAACTGTGAAATGGACAAAATGATGCACATGGAGGCTTTCACGTGATTTACAGTAAGACAGTTTTGCCTTGTGTTTGGAAAATTAATTAAATGGGTGTAATTTGAGGTCTGGTGCTGATACTTATTATGGGAAAATGTATGTAAGATGAGAGGATATATGATATAAGAAGAAATTAGGTTACATTCAGTTTTTTATCGTCGCTGTGTGTAAACTTCAAATATCTCTTTTCCCATACAACCTATAAATACGAGTGGGACGAGTTAAAAATGAGGCAGGGATATCCACTGTGGTCGTTCAAATCCAAATCCAAGCCTTGACAGGAACCCCAAGAGCTCACGAGGGTCAAAGTGTGCGTGACCCCCCCTCACCCAAACAGGATATGCTTATAGAAGGATGACGACTGCTGTAAACCGGGTCCGCTTTTTCTGTAAAACGTGTCAAAGGACTCATTTTTCTTCTCTCTCTCTCCCTGTGGAGGTGTGGGAACCGATGCTGGGGTGATGACAGCTAATGTGGCATCGGTTGTTTCGATGGAGTCACACCATTGTTCACTTTGATAAATCGTTTCTATGGTTGTGACCTCTTCGGACTATAGGCTTCCTTCTATGACTTTGACGTATGAAAGTGTGAAAACCAGAAGGGAGGGGTTCACTGTGAGATTCGACAGCTTTCTTGTCAAGCGCTGAATTTGAATCCCTAGACACAGAACAAAGTCTCAAGAATTACAACCTGTGAAATAATGTTAACAGGGATAATGGATTCATCTTTAATTTCCTGTAATCAATTGTTGTTACTGTACGCCTCACTAAAATGTTAATTGTGTCCACCCTAGTCATCAAATGTGTTGAAGCAAGAAAACATATTTTTGTCTCAATATGTTTTGAAATGCAGCATACAGTATTAAATTACATTAGATTACATTTATCAATTTACTGGGGCAACGAAATGCATCTAACCAGAGGTGCAAAAGAAGCATTAAAGTGTAGTAATATTTATATTTATAATATAAGTAGATTAATATGACAGATATGAAATATATAAGGTAACAACTATGAACAGCAGTATACTGTAAATATTAAATACACTTTAGAGAATTCAAGACAATCAACAGTAGTATGACTATACTATATACACGTTGTATAAATAATATGAAAACATATGAGTATACTAGAAGATATAACCACCGATGAAAGAAGCCAATTTCTTTTAACAAAAACATAAATATTACCAAAGCTAATTTTTCTCACCTGTTTGAAACTAACATATAAAGATATGGTTGTCGGAGTAATGCTTATTTTTAGTTTCCGAGGCAGAGTGAACCTACCATCTTGCTCTCGGTCGTTTTTGTGTCCGTTCTTTTCCAAATACCTCCACCAGTAGCGAGACTCACCACAACAGGTGTGGAGGGCAACTGAGGGGTCACAGCTTTCACATTTGGCTTGCTAAAGACTGGCGACAAGAAACCTGCGGCAAGAAAAGAATCCAGGATACTAAAGGATGTGATTTATCACCTCTGCCAGATTTCTGCCAAGAGTGTATGAGAAACGGCCAGGAGGGTTAGAAAACACAGTCTGTTGTCAATATTTTAATCCCACTGTGTCCACACTGTGTCATGCTTTAATGTGCACTTTCATACTTTATTACACAGACGTACAGAAATGCCAACAAAGGAACATAAATATTAACGTTTTCCTAACATAGCTACTGTTCCGTGCCATGATAGATGTTAGTGGAAAAAAGGGTCTTTGTTACTACGATTCATTAATAACTTACTGTATCTTACACATCTGGTGACATTAATTAAACAATCGTTACCTTTTTTCAACCTATTAACCGCTCTTAGAAATGGTTTAACAATGTTGCAATGTTACTATATAAAAGAGTTCAATGTTAAGCTACCAGTAGCGCCTACGAATTGCAATCTTTGACTAATATACTATTCATTTGTGTCCTATGGCTGCTGGTTGGTGTAGAACTGCTTCTGTCACTTTTGTAGGATGAGTTGAGTATGGAAAATCTAAGTGGACAGTTGATAGGGAAGATATTGGATGTTATTCCCGAATTGAATGACTCTCCTGTCCTTTGTTCATAACTATTAGCAATGATAGCTCAGATGAAACAGATTGAAGCCTAATTCAGGTCTTCATTGTCAATGTCAACACAGTTTCTCACACCCACGCACGCATGCACACGCACACACACGCACACGCACGCACACACACACACACACGCACGCACGCACGCACACACACATTGGCAAAGGTATTGTCTTGGCTGCTAAGAAGATGAACCTTCAGCCACAAAGTGACATTGAGGACAAGATTAATTTGCACACGGCTCGCCAACAGAACACCTCAAACGTCTGGTCCTCCTGAAGCCCCCTGCAGCCATCCAACGTCAACAATCCCATCAGTGGTGCTTGTGTGTTTCTAAGTATCTGTGTGTGTGTGTGTGTGTGTGGGGGGCGGGGGGGGCTAACGGATGGGAGATTTACCAGAAGGAACAGCCAACCAAATAACTTTGAGCTGTCACCATGTAACAACGCCCCCACCCCCCCCTCGCTGCCACCCTTGCCCCTGTCCCCAAACGGCGGCATACGGCTGTCATCGCCCAAAACAAGATGTCGTGTCAAGGCAGGAAAATTACACAATAACGAGGCCCACTAGAGATTAGGCTAATGAGAAAATCAAAACACAATCTAATTCTTGTCAGCGGCGAGGCGTCTTTAAATTACCTCTCGCAGTAGCATGCTGATTAAGAGAAGTCTGCCACTCAGACGGCTGCCCACTATAAATAGCCCCTGGGCTTTTTTAACCACACACACACACACGCACACGCGCACGCACGCACACAGGCATGCACGCACACGCACACGCGCACGCACACACACACACACATGTTCCTCAGTTGGATATGCAGTAAGCTCCACATACCCACCACTGCTCTAAGTACTATTTCTGCATTACAACCAAACCTGAAGATTTTTATCAGAATAGTTTTCATTTATTTTACCTTAATTTAACCAGAAAGTCTCTTTATATATAAATCTCTTTTCCATCTTAAGATACCTAACAGACATAGCACATCAGATGCAGTTAAACAGATATGAAACACTACAGGGAGAAAGAAAGTACAATCATCAAACACACAATGAACCCAGCTCAAATAAAGCATGTTTTGTAGATGTAGAATATCCCTGAAATATGTTTGCATGTATAGCGAGCCGAATTCAAACCCAGAACAAAGCCACACTCCAAGGTATGTAGCTAGGAGATAAAGAAAATGTTTACCTCTGGATACCGTAAATGTCTATTCAAATCTTTTTGCCAATACATGTAGTAGCTGCAGAGAAATTTTAACGGATAAGTGAACATCTGACCTGCTTGTGATGCATCATCCGTAACAAATTGTATGTGTTGTGGTATACATGCTTTCTTAAATATTTATAATAAACCCAATGAAACACATTTTATTTATTCAGAGACGTTGGTGAAGTTCTTTTTATAAGAGATTGCATTGAGTTGCAAAAAATAGATGAACAGCAGTTAGTCTGGATGTCAGGACATACTAAGGCAGGGGTGTCAAACTCAAGGCCCGGGGGCCAAATCCGGCCCCGCGCTTCATTTCCTTCTGTGGCCCCCCACAAGAGCTTGCAAAGAATATACATAGTTTTACATATACGGTGTTATGCTACTCAGCAGCACGTTGCCCATAACTTATGTCCCACAATGCATTTTCAATCATTTTTGACTTTTTCCCCAGAATTCAGATTTTTTTTTTCAATGTCTACTTCTCCTTTTCAAAATCGTTACTTTTTCCCCCAAACAATGTCACCTTTCCACATTCCTGCTTTGTTCTTTCAAATCATTTTTGTGACCATTCACTTACTGAAAGAGACCTTGCAATTATTCTGCCGTGAATTTTTGGCTTTTCAGACCCGTAGTTACATTCTTGGAAAGTTACGATTACCTATCCCGATATAATCAATGCAAGAGCAATAATGTAATTATTGTAATATAATAATACATACATTCGTAAGCATCATTAATACGTATTTTTTATTAGGGCCGGGACCGCGATTAAAAAAATTAATCTAATTAATTACAGGCCTTTGTAATAACTTATCGCAACTAATCGCCTTTTTATCGATAATAAAATATTTCCGACCTGAGAACCAGTGAGAAGCCAATCTTTTTCTTCACATGATTTTAGTAATAACCATGTGCCATCTAATGACTGAATACAATAAGCTTAAGCCAACAAAACTTGTTCTCTATCCTTTTTTTTCAGGCTATACTTAAAAAGACCAACAGCAAAAGTGATTTTGCCCATAAGGTGTAGCAATAGCATATTTAAGGAATACAGTACATTTCCAGAGATTCCGGTTTAGCCTATAGGTAGGTAGACCTTCTTGCAACTTATAACCCTTGGTTTTTGAAGTACTAAACATACCTTGTCAAGCTACCATTTCCAGAACATTGGAAACCCTGACTATTAAAAACATCTCTCTGTTTGCCTTTCAGAGCCATAACACACTTTGGTTGATTCTACCCAACAGTTGATCTTAAAAAAAAATCTAATCAAGTTTCAGTCAAACTCTCTTCAAATACCTTGGCCAACCAACAAATACAACGTTCAAATAAAGTGCCCCAGGTGCACCAAACAACGTAATAAATAGTTTCAACCATATAAGTTGTACCATTTAAATAAAAATATTACTTTCAATATCCTGATGAAAATTAAAATCTCTCTGTTGCATAGGCCACTGTTTGGGTATCAACGCGAATTCGGTGTTGGGTCTTGTATTCCCGAAGTCGGGCTTAACGCCACAGCCTAGTTTCCTACGCTAAGCTGCTATATGTCTTGCATCTGAGGTGACTACCTTGAGGGCTTGATGTGCTCAGCGGGATCATGCGAATTCCCTTCTTTCTGCATAATGCAAACAACCGTGGCTCTATCGACTCTCCCTCCCGTCCGTTTTTTAAAACAAAATGCCCATCCACTGGGGCCAACAAAGCGTCCTCATCACTTCTTCGTTCACGTTTGACTATTGATTCACTGTGGTTTGGGCTTGTTCTGTCTGAAGCTCAATGAACGTTAGTTGGTGCTCCAGTAAATAATCGGTACCCCTTGAAACCATCAGTGAGCAAACGCTTTCGCGGTGAAAAATAAGTGCGATAAAATGCGTTAATTTTTTTAACCGCGTTAATGTTTTGTGTAATAACTAACTCTTAATTAACGCGTTAAAGCCCGGCCCTAATTTTTTCAATATGTCTTAAGTTACAACCCACGGCCTTTTTGAGTTGCAACCATAATGTGATGTGGCCCCACCACGATGAATTGGTTTGACACCGCCCTGGTACTGAAGGCCCAACCAATGAATAGATGAACAACAATTCGTTATCCTTACCTTACATAACAAATACATTTTTTTTATAACCGTTACTGAGCCCATATAAATTAATCATCCAAAACTGTGCTAACGACAAACAGCAGAATTCAATCTAGGAATATCTATCCTAATCTGTGCCAGTGGAAGTGTGCGCCCTTGACTTCCAATCGGGCGTAGAAGTTCGAGTCCCACTGCAGTCAGAAATGTCGTTGTGTCCCTGAGACAACCTTCACCCCAGATTGCCCTCCTGTGGGATTGTCACAGTATTGAAATGTGTGGGTAAGCTTTCTTTGGCATTAAACGTTAGGAAATGACATTGTAATCATTTTGGTATCAAGTTGAACGATGATTTATTGCGTCAACCAACATATAAACGAGTGCTGCAAAGATCTCTTCCAATAAGCCACCTCACCTTTAATGAGGAAGATCTATATTTTAAATGATCCTTCCCTGAAGCCCCAATCCCCCCCATCCCCCCTCGGGCTCCCTCCCTCCATGAGAGCCTTTTTACCCTGAGCGCAGCATCTGCAGTTCGCCTTTCCTACGGTTTTTGATGTCAATGATGGTAATTAACTGGCCAAACTGTAACTACGCACATGTCCTGAGTATGCCCACATCGCTATTCCCGACACCTGCTAGCATATTGGCACAATTACATTCCCTAATGCCCTGAGAGGTAGCACCTAAGCCCATTAGAAGGAAAAAGGCGCAGGCTCGTCGAGACGATCGGTAATATCAAGGGTCCCAGAGAAGGCGGTCCATTCATTTGCAAACATTAATGTGTCTCATAAGTTCTGCAGCGCCTGAGCTACTCCATTTACACCATCACGAGAGAAGCAAGGACTGAAGTCCACTCGTACCCAAATACTTTTTCATCATCTTTTTTATTGGAGGCCCACTGCTTGCTCAAGACATGGCAGCCACTGTATGGCATCCTGCTGTGTGCTTCCCCTAAAATTGCATATGTGTAATACCTGCTGTTTCGTTTATTTATTATATAACTTAGAGTCATTTTGAGCAATTTTTATTATCAATCAAACATGCAAATATGTGTATGGTAAATTTAACCGTAGAAACAGTTATTTCTAACACCATTTGTTGTTAATAAACTGTATTGATGATACAAATCTACATGTGAGCAATCCCGTTTCTTTTATCTGNTAATTGTTTACTGTAGTATTGTTTAGCTTGAAGGTGCCTGATGTGAACATTTCCAGAAGAACTCTAGCTTGAATGGCCTTCATATGTATACAGTACAGTATAGCTACTGTACTGTATACATATGAAGGCCATTCAAGCTAGAGTTCTTCTGGAAATGTTCACATCAGGCACCTTCAAGCTAAACAATACTACAGTAAACAATTAACACAGTAAATTATGTGGATTAAACCACATTTATTTCGTTAAAAAGAAACAAAATATGATTTTGTTTGAATGATTAAATGTCATCAGGCACCTTCAAGTTAAACAATCAGGTGCACACTTTAATGTGCCGCCACCTCCGGAGTCGGCTTGACTCGGTTTAAAGAATGCACATATGTGTTTAATCATTAATGTCAGATATGTACTAAGTAAATACATTTGTTCCTGCTCAAGATTAGATTCAACTTTATTGTTATTGCACATAGTACAGTATTGCACTAATAATACTGTAAACTATTAACACTGTACATATTATTGTTTGTCCGTGGGATTAGGATGATCGGTAGTGAGAGCCGTGCTGCATTTTTCTCCGGTCGGATGTGATATAAAAACAAAGCGATTATTTGTGTTGTTGTAAACTCACGTGAATTACATTTAGTGGATTCATTTCAACTCGCGAACATATGATACATTAAATGATCGTGAGGATGATGATTGAAAATCGTTTGTCTGAGCCGGGCTGCATTTCCTGATCTAAAAACATAGCGATGGTTTTGTACTTACGCCAACGTGAATTAAACAACATTATTTTGTTAAATAAAAACATGGTGATGTTTTGTAAATGATTACATGTCTCNCTTTGCCATCAATCCAACATCAGCTGAGCTGCAACATAATACAGAGAGGTAATAATCAACAGAATCACAAGGACATTACATGGCTCTGCAAAAAACACTCACCCATAAGTTGCGTTTTTGTTTACTGTTTGGAAGTCACAACTATCCACTCTAAATCCATATCAATAGTGATGTATCACAAAAATAGCTCTCTTCCTTATTATTGTGCAACGTTAACTATATTATACTAACTTGAACTCCAAGATGGATATCCTCANGACAGGAGAAAAGGTTAGATACATCTACAGATGTAGCGCTTCATTTCAGACGCCTACCCGTGCGGGTCCGTGATCGGCGCGGGGTGGGCCCCTGCTGAATTTCAGCAGGGGCCCACCCCGCGCCGATCACGGACCCGCACGGGTAGGCGTCTGAAATGAAGCGCTACATCTGTAGATGTATCTAACCTTTTCTCCTGTCTTCGTCTCCCTCTTTCAGCACAAGAACCCCAAGGGGATTCAATGGAGCCTGAAGACCTGCAATGAGACCCTCACCCTGCACCTGAGTCCCAATTCCCAGAGTTTTGCAAGCCTCTTCCTGTTCCTCATTTTTGATTAAACAGACATTAAGCTTCCCAATGGTGTGGTCTTTGTTTTGTGAAAAATATGATTACCTCACATATTGTGTTGCTGTTGTTGTCTTTTGTGATAGTTAAATTGCTCCTTCTGACTTGAGCCAGCCATGCTTTCCTCTTCTCTGTGTCATTGGGGAAGCCGTACATTCGTACTCCTTTCTCTGAGCGATTGGAGCATCCCCAGGCAGCACAGCAAACCATGGGGGAGACTTTATGCCAGGACAACACAGAGGAAAAGGCACAGACAAACTGCATGATATGCTATTCAATGTTTATTGAATTCCATTTATTTACAATGTATGTTCCTAAAATAACACATTTAACATCCTCATCATGCTGCTGCTGCTAGTCCTTTGACTCATTGTGCTGTCAGTTGACAATCATTGATAGGCACCTGTGGGTCTCCTGTCCTTTCTGAAAGTCATAAAGATTACATTAGTCATTTAGTTTACTTATGTCCTCAATTACCATGGGATTACTGAAACCACCATGAATTAAAGAAATGGTAAAAATTATTCTAATCTGAATTTTGAAACCTTCTTTCCCATCCCCTCCCTCTAAATATATCAATAAACAATAGGATGTGATGTTCTTGACTACCATACAGGTTTAAGAAGATAATATTTGTTTTAAAGAATTCAAAGCGATTCAATTCAATTTCAATTCAACAGCAACAGGCTCTGTAACCAAGGCAACGTTAGCCTAACATGTATATGTTAACAGGTAAGATAGCTGTTCACACTATCTAAGTATATTTTCTACTTTTTTATTTCTATTTAATATGTTTACATTTTTGATTGTTTAATTCTAGTCTTTTAACTGCCTTATGTACAATGTTGTTGCTCCAAAGCAAACATTTCTCAAATTGGTATTAATAAAGTGCTTCTTATTTTATATTAATCCTCAAATATTAGCGAATGTAACTTCTTTTTTTTAAACACATTGATATAACTACGTATACATATTGATATGTTGTATAAATATTGCAAATCAAAACCTTTATTGACTACTAATTACCAGAGGTGGGAGTAAGTCCTACATGTGCAAGTCATGAGCAAGTCTCAAGTCTTGACCTACAAGTATCAAGCAAGTCCCAAGTCACTGTGATGAGGGTCAAGCAAGTAAAGTCAAGTCATTGCTCAGGTCAAGCAAGTCAAGTCAAGTCATAGGAAATTCTGATGAATAAGCCCAGTCTCCTTATTTAAATCAGTTAAAAGACAGTGGTTATGAAAATAGATTCAACACACACTATGATCTTCATTACATACACAGTTAATCATTTGAAATCTAATTTAGACCGATGACAATCCTATTAGATTCATATTAACCCTAGAACTGCAGACAATATAGCTAGGACTCAATCTAAAAGTCTGTTCAAAAAGGCAGAATTCCAGGTAAGAAAATCATATATGGCATTTGCCATTACTCATATTTAATTTAAATGTATGTTAACACTAGAACCGCTAACAGCGTCAGCACCTACATAGATATCATTTTGAAAACATTTAATTTATTCCTCTTCATAATTTCCTTATAAACTAAGTAGGACGATTTAAAACTCACTTAATTGGGTTAATTTAGAAATTGCTTCAGTTTATCATCATAACAGATCAAAAAGTTCAGATTCATTTTACAATAAATCAAGGAATGATGCACTTCTACAAACAAAAACAACATAATTAAAACATTTAAACAAACTACTAAAAGTAGATGGACTACATTATTCAAAAGTTTACAGTAACTTCTGATAATAACACAGGGGAAATAAACGAGGCATCTCTCTTTCCTCTCTCTCTCTCTCTCCCTCTCCTCACAGCCCGTCAGTATCAGGGTTAGGACAAATTAATCCCTTGGCGGTTCTAGTGTTCATTTACCGTTTCTTTTTGCAATGCTTAATCAATTTGAAACCAAGTCTAACGTAGCTTAAATTTAACGTTAGCTTTCTAGCTAACACAACACATGCACGTAGCCTACCTTTCTCTGTGGTTTTTTTTGTAGTGACGAATGAAGTTGGATGTTGTGGTGGTCGTGTCACTGATCTTTATGCTGCAGACCCTGCATACCGCTGTTCTCTTCTTATTACCGTCATCGACAAAATAATCCTTGAATCCAAACTTCACTATTTTTGGAGTAAAGCTAGCCGCTGCCATGTTAACTGAGACTCCTGCCTTCTAGTGGGTTGCCAGGTTTGCACGCATGGCGCTATAATCACGTTTTTCGAAAAAACTAAACGTAATATCTCACTACAAAAACAAACGCAATTATTTAATTTTAAACAGTCAAGTCCTTTCAAGTCATCGATCTCAAGCTTAAGTCAACTCTCAAGTCATGAATACCAAGTCCAAGTCAAGTCTTTTATCAATGTTAGTCAAGCAAGTCTCAAGTCAAATAATATGCGACTCGAGTCTGACTCGAGTCAAGTTATGTGACTCGACTCGAGTCAAGTCATGTGAGTTGAGTCCCAACCTCTGATGCGCACTTAGCTTGCCCAAATCTTACGCTCTGAAATCTGAACATTAAACGTATTCAAAACTTCTGTTGATAAAGATGGAGTTTAGATGAAGTCAT
This sequence comes from Notothenia coriiceps, assembly GCF_000735185.1. Classification (NCBI taxonomy): domain Eukaryota; kingdom Metazoa; phylum Chordata; class Actinopteri; order Perciformes; family Nototheniidae; genus Notothenia; species Notothenia coriiceps. The sequence goes on along the minus strand of NW_011349558.1, from coordinate 68,340 downwards.
GTATGAATATTGTCAAACCGAGTTTATATAGCCAGACAGATTTTTCTCATGTGAATTGTCGTGGTACTAATTAATTGTCCTCTTTTTTGTTGCACATGCAGATTTGACTTGGAAAATGTCAGGTTCAGCAGAGTCTCCAGGGTTGTCCTCAGTCTCTGGATGTAAATGTCTCTCTGGATCTGAGTTCCTGGCTGGTTCTGGTCCTCCACAGTCCTCTCCATCAGCTTCTGTTTCCATGTGTTCAGCTGAGCTGCTGGCTGGAGGCTCTGCCTCTCTGTTCTCCTCAGTCTGAGTTTGATGAAGCTGTGAGGACTGACGACCAAAACACTTATGTCTTTTGACCTGAGATCTCTGTGTGAATCTTTTGCCACAAACGCTGCAGCTGAATGGTTTCTCTCCTGTGTGGATTCTTATGTGGCACTTTAAAGTTCCTCTCCCTGCAAAAGATTTCTTACAGACTGAGCAGCTGAATGGTTTCTCTCCTGTGTGAATTCTCATGTGCCGATTTAAACTTCCACTCCCTGCAAAAGATTTCTTACAGACTGAGCAGCTGAATGGTTTCTCTCCTGTGTGTATTAACATGTGCATATTTAAACTTCCTCTCCCTGCAAAAGATTTCTTACAAATTGAGCAGCTGAATGAATTATCTCCTATGTGGCTTCCCATGTGCCGATTTAAACTTCCTCTCCCTGGAAACATTTTCTCACAGACTGAGCAGCTGAATGGTTTCTCTCTGTGTATTGCAATGTGCCGATTGAAACTTCCTCTACCTGCAAACATTTTCTCACAGACTGAGCAGCTGAATGGCTTCTCTCCTGTGTGGATTTTAATGTGCTCCTTTAAATGTCTTCCTTGTTTAAAAGATGGAATGGAACTCCACTCCTGCTGCTGAGGGGGAACCTCTTCTTTAACCACCACCAGCTGCTGGATGTCTGCAGGAAACAGGAAACACATATTCATCAGAATCGGTTATATTTACCAAGTAGTTTTACACATACGAGGAATTTGCTTCAGTATATGTGGAGCATAAAAAGACATAGAAAGAAGCATCATAGCAAAACAAAATAAAATAGGATTATGACAACTATTTAAAACAAAACTCTTTTAAAACTATTAAAACCAACTAACAATATTTAAATGTGACATACTATACAATTTGCTCAACATACAAACAGATCATGCATTTCAGACATCCCTCATATCCCTCTATTCCAGCTGTTAGAAAAACGCCGGATTTTGGGTCCTTAGCTTGAAAAACAAAACAAAGAGGAGGCAGAGCTAATGCCTGCTCATAATTCTACTGGAGATAAAGTTAAATTCTGCTGTGATAAAATGCCATCCTGTTCTAAACAACTGTAGGGGCCAATTAACACTGTGGGTATAAAGGCATATTTTCATTTGTGTATCATCGCATCAACTTTTAATTAAATGCTGTTACACTTTTAAGAAAGCTTCCATGGGGGAGCCACGCGATCAGCTGGACAAGATGGCAGCATAGGTTAAACTCGCTCAACCCAGTGATGCTAATTCTGTAAATGTATACCGTTGAGACAACTCTTTTTTAATATATTTTAGCCTCCATCAGTGTCTGATCGAAGGCAATGTCTAAATCGCCGCCTAAAAAGGGTCCCGAGACGAGGGGGAAGTCTGACATGGAGGCGTTAGCCGACACAGTGCTTGAGAAGCAATGAGGCTATCTGGATTCGCGCTTCGACCATCTCCAACAGATGGGGAGGGAGACCGAGGGGAAATTGACTTCTATCCAAATGGACTTGGTGGTACCGAGTGAAAGCATCGGCACCGTTAAGGCAGAGATGGGCAAGATACGGTTAGATGTGGTGAACAATTCGGGTATGCTAGCCACCCACGTGGCTACGCTGGACATGGAGAACCGGAGCAGAAGATGCAACGTCCGTATAACTGGGCTAGCAGAAGGACTTGAAGGGTCTAACGCAGGGGTGGGGAACCTTTTTCCTCTCAAGGGCCATTTCAATTTTTTCAACATCCTCCGAGGGCCGTACAAATTATTGACCTCTGCTTAAAAGTACTACAATCACAGCCCATTCATTTCGCCTTTCTTTCATGCTGTGCAAAGAAAAAGCAACCTCTTAATCCACAAGATGTGTGCAAATGTATTTAGTTTCCTATCCATAAGATTTTTTTTTAAATGTTGAAGTTAAAAGCATCTATCTGGTGCACTTTGAGAGCAACATTAACAGCTGTATGGATACATCTCTCAACACCCATATGGATATTTAAAATCACTTCCGCCTTTCACTATTCTTGTTTATTAATAACAACACTTTTTTTTTACTGTCATATAGTATTATTATAACCGTTTTACTTTTCTCCTTTATTTTTTTTAGTAACTATAATGATCATATAAAGATGTGCCTGTTACCTACTGGTTGGAGAAAAAGCTTCTTATATTCCGATTAGCATAGGCTAGCTACACCAGATGCGTAATAACAACAAAGTTACTTGACTGTATGATCAGTATGACAGAGGTACAGATCCGCCACTGGGCTTACAACTAAAGACACAGCCACGCAAAAACGCCGCATGTCTACTGCTCTTATGCGGTACTGCTTGGAAGTGCTGGGAGCCGTGTTCTGGTGCTCTCTCGTCAGAACTGCACCCTGTCATGACGAGACTATTATACTCGACGTGGATGTATCATTTCGTTAGGTCTCGTCCGTTGGTGTTAACGGACCTGACCTTGGCCAGGAAAACTAGGCACTTTGGGCGGGCCCGCTTTGTCTCTTCAATTTGTTTGCGGTAAATAGATTATCCTTAATTTTTTTCTTTATTTGCATGTGTTTTATAATTACCGTCGAGGGCCGTACCAAATGGTCTTGCGGGCCGTATACGGCCCTGGGGGCCGGGACGGTTCCCCACCGCCGGTCTAAGCCATACAATTTCTGACACCACTTCACTTCCAAAGTGGTTCCCTCCTTAAAGTATCTAAAGCGGGCGAGTTAATGTGAGCTCATCGTATCTACAGCGAAGAACAGGAAGAAGCAGGTGGGCGCGTAACCGCGGCACTCTGATGTTTCAACGTTCTCCGTTATACCACCCGCCAAGACATACTACCGTGCCGCAAAGAAAGCCCGCTATCGATTGATGAGCGGAGGATTTGCTTTTCTCCCCCTGAACTACAGCAGCTACACCTGTTAAACGCGCGTCGTCAGGCGCTTCTCCCCGGGCAATGGGGTGGAATGTTTCCTCCTTTAACCGCTACACTGAAGTCAAGGGAGCTGTCAAGTTAAGACATGTTCATTCCCCCGGGACATGCCGAAGACTTCATCGTCTCCCTTACCAGGAGTAAGGATGCACCAACCGGCAGGGACGGGGACCCGGGCCTGGGCCGCGTCGTCTGATGCGAAATAAGCGCTCTTTTGGAACTTATTCGGACTACCATAGCGTCGCTGTCTATGGAACTAAAAATGCACACTGGCTGTTGCGTGCTTGGGATTCTCTAGCAGAGTTTTGGATTATTCTGCAGGCTTCCCACTTTTTATTTGTTTGTGTCTGACCCTGGACTCATTGGGGACGGATAGTCTGTTTATCATTGTTTTGGCTGATCAGACTACCTTGCGAGCCTAGCTCGCTTGATTTTTGATCCACACCACGTAATAAATTTGCTCTCATCTCCTTCTAA
>NW_011349558.1:34563-64634 GCF_000735185.1 Notothenia coriiceps | reverse complement strand
TGTGTGTTGTGTGTGTGTGTGTTTTGGTGTGTTGTGGTTTTGTGGTGTGTTTGGTGGTTTGTTGTGTGTTTGTGTTTTGGTGTGTGGTGTGTTTGGGTTTTTTGGGTGTTGTTGTGTGTTGTGTGTGTGCGTTGGCCTGTTGCCCGGGTGGGGCGTTGGGGGGCGTGGCGACATTCCTGTTTTCAGTGGGAAGAGGGGCCCAGGGGGGTACGGTTTGGAAGAAAACAATGATTAAGGGTCTTTTGAGGGGTTTCTTGGGTTTAACGGGAAGTGGGTCTGTATGGAAAAGAAGCAGGGGGGAGGGAGAAATTTGTGTGTGTGTTGTTGTGGTTTGGGTTGTTTGGTTGGTGTTGTGGTGTTGTGTGGTGTGTGTTGTTTGTGTGTGTGTGTGGTGTGTGTGTGTTGGTGGTGTGTGTGTGGTGTTGTGTTTGTGTGTTGTTGTGTGTGTGTTTTTGTTTGGTGTGGTGTGTTTTTGTGTTGGGTGGTTTGTGTGCGGTGTGTTGTATGTTGGGCCATGTTGGGGTGTTGTGTTTTGGCGGGGGGGGACATTTTTCCCCTCGGTTTTTCAGTGAAAGAAAGGCCCCAGGGGGGGAAACGTTTTTTTTTTTTCCCCCGGGGCCTCCTCCCAGCCTTCCTCTTTGATGGAAATTGATTGCTTGGGCGGGGCCCACCAAAACCACGGGGGCCCCCCCGGGGCCGCCCCCCCCAGGCTTTTAAAAAAAAAAATTTAAAAAAAGCCTATTTTTGTAAAAGGTTGTAAAAAAAAAGAGGAAAACCAGGGAATTGGGGTTTTGGGGGAGTGGGCTTGTTGTTGTGTGGTGTGTTGGTGTGTGTTGGTGTGTGGTGGTTTTGTGTTTGTGGTTTAGGGTGTGGTGTTGTGTGTTGGGTGGTTGTTGTTGGTGTTTTTGTTGTGGTGGTTGTGTGTTTGGTTGTGGGTGTGGTGTGTTGTGTTGTGTTTGTTGTGTGTTTGTGTTTGGTTGTTGGTGGTGGGTGTTTGTTGTGTGTGTTTGTGGGTGTGTTGTTGTTGTGTGTGTTGTGTTTTGGTTGGTTTTCAAACAAAAGCCGGGGGGCTTTTTCCTTCCCAGTGGGGGGGTCTTTGGGGGTTTTTTATTCCTTCCAAACCCCTCAAGGGGGGAGGGGATAGGGGCCCCCAAAAGAAAAGGGGGGGGTTTTCTTTTCCTTCCCATTGGGGGCCTGATTGCTCGGGTTCTCTGTTTTCTCATTTAACAACATATACACAGGGTGCAATTAAAAACCAACAAATAACACTTTGTTTTTCACCAACAGGGAAAAAATCCAAAACAACTAAAAACCATTTTTTAACACTAGGTTAAAAAAAAAAGGCCTTTGTGGGGTTTTTAGGAAATCAAGGTAAAATTAACCCCTAAAAAAAGGAAAAAAAAAAACATTTAAGGGGGGGGGGGGGCAAGGAAATTAGGGGGGGCCGTTTTTTTTACTATTAAATACTGTTTCAATAAAAACCCCAACAAAAAAAAAAGGGGGGGGGACTTTTTTTCAATACTGGGAAAATATATTTTACTTTCGAATTAAAAAAAAAAAGGGGGGGTTGGGGGGAGCCACCATTATAACTTAGGTTTGTGGCTTTTTTTTTATTAAAAGGGTAAAAAAAAAATATTTTAAACTGTTGTTTGGTTCCAAGGTTTTTTACCTTTGTTCTGTGTTTTTTTTTAACTACTAAAGGCTTTGAAGTTAATGATGAAGGGCCAATTTTTATAGGAAAGTTTTACCTTTTTTTAAAAATAAAAAAAAAGGTGCCACTCTTTTCTCGGTCAAAACCCAATTCCATTATTGCTTAGTTTTGGTCTTCCCATTTTTATTTTTATTTTATGATGGCAACTTTCCAAAAAAAAAGGGGCCAACAGACAGGAAATTTATATTCTTTCATAACAGTTCCCAATACCCAAACTTGAAAAATCTATATTTGAAAAGAGGAACCTTTTTAAAAACGGGGTCGACATAACTGTACCAAAAAAAACGTGGCATTTTTTCCAATTTTGGTTGGACCAGTCTCCCTTGAAAAAAAAGAGATCGAGGGGATCTCCCCAAATGGTTAAATAAAAGGTTTTTGGGAATTGGGAATTAATTTGAATTTCCCCCAAACTTATGGGGTCAGGCCATTCACCCCCTTCATCAATAAAACATCTTACCTTCCGGGACAAGACAAACAACTGCGCAGGGGCAATTTTACTAAAGCGGCTGGCATAAACCAAAAACCGACAAATTTACAAATACTGGGCAAATTTTAAAAAAACGCTTGCAAGAAAAAGGCTCAAAAAACCACCAAGGGAAACGTTACAAAAGTTGGATTGAACACCATTTGAGCGGGCTTGGTTTTCCGTTTCCAGGGGAATTAATAAAGGGGATTGCGTTCCAACCAGAGCTCCTAGGGCTTTGTTAACCTGGGCAAAAAAACTTAGTTATTCCAAAATAATACTGACAAAAACCATTTTAGATACCTTTTGATAACTTGTTTCATTTAATATGGTTGGGGTCATACCTCTAGGGTTTGTTTAAACCAGGCCTAACCCCAGTACCCCGGCAAAAATATTTGTATATGGACTATGCCAAAAAAAAATGGTCATATTCTTTAATATGAATCCGTCTCTGTATTTGTAGAGTACCATAAACCTTGGGGGACAAGCAACAAAAACCTGGACCCACTCTGGTTGTATTATTTCATTTTGCCAAATCATTTTATCGCCCTCAATGTGGAATTTAATTTTGGGGACCCAGGACGATTTTTCCCGAGTTGGGGCAAAACAACCCAGGGGCCACCCCACCAACCACATCCAAAACACACCAACACGCCTTCATGTCACCCCCCCCCCCCAGGGGGGGCACAACACAAAACCCCACATCCAAAAACACACATACGCCCTTCATGTCCAACCCCCCACCCCTCTCTGGCATTCAAGCTATGCCAGGGGACACGGCCCCCCCCCCCCCGCCTTCCCCCTCTCTTTCTGGCTGGTTTGGCAGCAAGAGGTGAGTTGGGAGTGGACAGCCCCACCCTGAGGTTATGGGCCCAACCCAGCAGGGACCACCAACCCACCACCCAACCAAAAAAACAACCACCCAAAAAAATGCCCCACCACACAAGGAATGGGGGCATGCATGCACCCACCATTAGGAGTGTGGGCCACCACCACCAACCAAAAAACCAAGAGGCAAGCCCCCCTGTGGTTCCAACTGGGGTGTGGAGGGCCAGGCTTAGGATTGGTATTGTTGGCTAATATTGAGGTGTTGTGTGTTGGTGTGGTTGTGTTGTGTGTGTGTGTTTGTGTTGTGTGTTTGTGTGGTGGTTGGGTGTGTATTATACATGTGTTGTATGGTTTATTGTTGTGTAAACTGCTTTTAATTTGAATGTTGTATTTTTAAATGTGTTTGGGTATGTAGGGGACTTGGTGACAAAGAAGTGTTGGTAATGTCATTTTGGGCCAAAACATTTGCAGCTTTACCAGGCTCAAATATGCTAATAACCTTTTTTTTAAGCTATGGCAAGTAAAAACCATGGCTGTTGCAACAAATATTGCAATTTATAGTAGGTTTCAAGTTGAAAGCAGAAAGAAGAAAGGGGCCAAGGTTTAAAGTCAGTTTATACCCGCATATACATTATACATACCTGGGTACATATTTTATTGCATATTTATGTTTTAACAAGCAAAAAAATTTAATGGGGCTCCATCCCATAAGGGCCCCCTAGCTAGGCCCCCATAAATTATTGGACCAACACACAATTACTTATTACAACAGTCCACCCTATTATGGGATGTACCCATTGTTACCTTGTTTTACAAAAAAGAAATCATTATAAATAAAATTGGTGAATGCATACTTATTGTTATTCTTCTAATTCCAGTTAAGCTAGCTTTACTTGCCGCTTATTTTTAGTTTTACATGTTGGACCTAAATGGGATATTTGCTTCAATTTGGGCTTTGTCCAAATATTCAAACATTGCATTTAATAATTTTTGCAAAATTGGACTTAAACTCACTTACAATTTTTTTTTAAAGGGGCCCTCATTATGTATTTGTTTTTGGCTAATATGCTCAGATTTCACATTTGTATTTTAAAGTTGGCATTTCCTACTGGATGTAGCCCTTTTTGAAAAACCCTATTTTACCATGCAGAGCCTCATATTAACCACACTACCAGGGAAAAGGGAAAAACCCAAAAAATAATAGGGGGCCCCTTTAAGTAAGGGGTTCCCATGTTCCCCCAGCATTTTCTTCAGAGTAAAATGGACAACCTGATGGGGTCCCAGTTGCTATTTGGGGGGGAAAGAGTAAAAGTTTATTCAACAACAGGCGTAGGATAGTAAAAAAAATTCTTGCATTTAATTTTTATTACTTGGGAAGTAAAAATAGGAAAAAAACCGTAATTAAAAATTTAAAAAAATAAGGCTTGAAAGTACCAAAACTAAGATAACAGAATGGGGCCATTTTTCTAGAACCAGTATATTTTTATCATATTACGGCTATTTATTAAAAATTATTTGGGATGGCCATTCCATTTCTTCATTTCATTATATTTTTTCCCAGGCTGGGTAAATTGGTGGAAGTAAACTTTTAATTGGACTTTTTATACCTTGCTTAGTTTTTTAAAAGTAATCCATTCAATTAAGTTCATTTAAATTGTAATTTTTTTTAAACATTGTAAAAACCTGCAAAAGTAACTAGACACCAATGGTTACAAATAAATGGTTAGGGAAAAGAGTAAAAAATAACAGTTATTTGTGGGGGAAATTTTACTTTTCCAAGGTATACGAAGTTGGGCCTTTCAAAATTGTAAATTACGTAACTTTTAAATTGATATTCTGGCCTTATTGAAGGTCAGTTGGGATTCAGGCAGAATAATGGAGTTGGTAACCAATGGGACCATTTCATCTTTTGAAATTCAGGTTCCGTTTTCTCGGTTCTTTCATCATCAACCACCAGTTCATTTTCAATCAGAAACTTGTCCCAATTATCCTCTTACCTGCCCTTTACCTTTTTTGTCAATCCTTCCCCACACAACATAAGCAATTTTCCCTTTTCCCCATCATGGATCTTGGTGTGGTACTCTTGTGGTTTTTCTCATTTTCCTCATTTCATGGAAAACATATCAAGTTACAACAAACACAACAAACCCACCCACCACACACCACACACACCCACCCCACACAACACCACACAACACCACACACCACACCCCCACCCACACAACAACCCCAACACAAAACCCACACAAACAAACCCCACCACACAAACCACACACCCACACACACCCCACACAACCACACCAAACCACCCAACAACCACCAACACACCACAACCACCACACACCCACCCAACCCACAACCCAAAACACACACAACAACACACTTCATCCAGAGAGAGTTCTTTTTAACCCCCCAGTGAAGGGGATGGGAATGCTGAGGCTTGAGCCGGCCTAATTTCAACCCCAAACTGCATATTATGGGGAACCAAACAACACCCCCACCACCCCAAACCCCACCCACACACCAGAGGATCTGTCACCTATATAGTAAAAGTGGGGCCCAGGTGGGGGGGGTTTAACAAAGGGGCAGGGAGTGTTGTGTGTGTGTTTTGTATGCCCATTTGGCTGTCCCATTGATCCAAATTTTCCATTTCTGAGGGAGGTGAAAAAGCAGGGATTTTTTCTCAGTTTTTCATATTCATTTGCCGGCCACCTTTATTGTGCTCGTTGCACATGTTCTTGGTCTCTGCAGCTTCAGTTGCGTGCTGTAGATTTGTGCAAAAATACGATAATGTACCATATGTGCGCCTCCTTGAGAGCATATTGGTATTTGTTTCTGCATCTGTGTGTCTGCATCCAAATGTTAGAGATCAAGCCTATGTTTGACACTGTCTCTCTGTCTGTCCGTGTTCTTTATCTGTTACCACAGAGGTATGATTCTTCAAACTAAGCAGAATCCTCCCAAATAATGGTATTTTTTCCATCGGTCTTACTGCTGTTTTTATTTTTCCTTGAAAAAAAAAAAAGTCTAGCGTGAGAAATCGGTTCACAAGGATATTGCCCTACAAATTGGCAAGAGGTGGGAGTAAGTCTCAAGTCTTGACCTACCAAGTATCCAAGCAAGTCCCAAGTCACTGTGTGAGCAAGTCATGCAGAATTCAGGGTAAAAATCATATATGGCCATTGCACATATTTAATTTAAATTTCTGTTAACACTAGAACCGCCAACAGCATCAGCACCTACAATAGATATCATTTTTAATCATTTAATTTTGTTTCCTCTTCATAATTTCCTTATAACTACCAGTAGGACGATTTAAAACTCACTAATTGGGTTAATTTAGAAATGGCTTCAGTTTATCATCATAACAGATCAAAAAGTTGAGATTCGTTTTACAATAAATCAAAGAATGATGCACTTCTACAAACACAAACAACACAATTAAAACATTTAAATAAACTACTAAAAGTAGATGAACTACATTATTCAACGTTTTTTGTAGTGACGAATGAAGTTGGATGTTGTGGTGGTCGTGTCACCGATCTTTATGCTGCAGACCCTGCATACCGCTGTTCTCTTCTTATTACCGTCATCGACAACATAATCCTTGAATCGAAACTTCACTATTTTTGGAGTAACGCTAGCCGCTGCCATGAACTGACACTCCTGCCGTCTAGTGGGTTGCCAGGTTTGCGCGCACGGCGGTATAATCACGTTTCGAAAAAACTAAACGTAATATCTCACTACAAAAACAAACGCAAATATTTAATTTTAAACAGTCAAGTCCTTTCAAGTCATCTATATCAAGCTTAAGTCAAGTCTCAAGTCATGAATACCAAGTCAAAGTCAAGTCAAGTCTTTTATCAATGTTAGTCAAGCAAGTCTCCAGTAAAAAAATATGCGACTCGAGTCAAGTCATGTGACTCGAGTCCCCACCTCTGCTACTAAGTAAAACATGGATTTCCTGCAAAAGAAGGTAACACATCTCTTTACAACAAGTTCAGAAAAGGTAAATCATTCCTTAACAATGATAATGGAAAACATTTCCTTCTAAAAAAATGTTAATAACTTTTTAAAGCCTTGTATGTTCAGCTGTTAACATTAAGACAGTGTTTACAACCAACTTCTGAAGCTAACGTTAGCTTAATTAGTGTTAGGATTTATTTAGCCATGAGAGCAGGATAAACTGAAAAGAGTACAAGGAAGCTTATAAAAGTTAACAGCATTTAATTAAACAAATGATGTGGTGATATACAATGAAATGAGCGAGTGGAGGCACTCTCCCCATTCAGCTGTTGTCTGTCGCATGTGCGACTGCGTTTGGTCAGCCGAGGTTAAGAAGAGGTTGATTCTTCCTGTCCATCACGAGTTATCAACTGTAGTCTTCTCCTATTGGTCGGCGTCGATGGGGGCGGGTCCAATGCAAATCCTGCCATTTTCTGTTGCTAAATTACATCATTCTAATGTCTGTGGTTATTTGAAACATTCCCTAATAACACTATTTCAGCATCAATACATGAGAGTGAAACCAGTGTGTTTAGGGTACAACATCACATGTCATTTCACCTTCAATTCACGGTTTCAAAACGTTAGCCACATGCTAATGCTGACCGAAAATGAAGAATTTTCAGAATATAAGTTAAAAGTTAGTGTAAACTTCCGGTTTTTCAGAATGAAACAGCTTTAAATTAAAACCCTGTATTTAATTTAAATTACGCCATATCAACATTGATTTTAATTTCTTACATTAACTAGCTGGCTACAGGTAAATGAAAACCCTGAATAGCTCAGTAGTCCAGGATTGTGTCTGTGTTTACTCCGGTTTTAGATTTAAGGTTATCTGTATGTGTGCGTCAGCAGTGAGACTGACTGTGTGATGTTCTTGAAAATGAAGCTGCTTTTCTCAATTACATTTGGAGGGAAATTGTTATTGTTCTCTTCCTCTTTGTGAGGTTATTTAGGATTTGGATGGAAATTAAAATAAGTCAACATGTTTTGTTGTTTGTTGAACGTAGTTTCCAGGAGACCAGGCTGTGTGCAGTAAGTAAGGGTAAAGCCCATCTTAACGTGCATCTCTTTCGATTGGAATAAATAACCAACCCAAACTGTCAAGCCATATATATACCTTGCTCTGAAAAGTATCTTAATCTTAATAATTGCAAAACTGAACACGAAATACTTTTTTAGGGTTAGGTTTTCTTTAAAAGATCTTAAATTCAGGTTTGAACAATGTTTGCATTAATCATCTTCAGTTAGCAAAATAACTCTCGCTGAAAGATGGCTGCAGGTTTCAGGGGAGTTCTCATTTAAGGAGATGAATTTTCTCTGGGTCTACATTTCCCCTCCAGTGTTAGTCACTGAAAAGGCAACAGCTCTCAGGTAACATCTGATCCTCAGACTCCATCTCCACGCCTCTGCACTTGACCTGAATATGTCCTCGGAGATCAACAGTCAATTAAGTGCTCCTTCTTATTTTGTTCTTGTTGTTTTACCCCAAGAGTAGAGAGGAGCTCAGTTTAGCCTTCTGCACTGCTGCTCCGCTAATTGGAACCAGGATCTGTAAAAATGGGAACTTAAGTAAAACATGCCATAAAATTCTGAAGGCTAACCATAAACTAACCAATTTCTTTCATTCTTTTAAAGGGAGCTCTAACTGAAACCTCCACGTAAACTTTTACGAGGATCCCTGGGGTCACCCGTAAACCCGTTAATAGAGATGAGATATGAGTGGGACGCTTGGGCCTCCCATTTCGTTTGCAATTCTTTCTCTCTCTTTTTTTTTCTTCCTCCTGTTCCATTGCATTCTTGAAAGAGGTCAAATGCTGTTCGGAGACAAACACTGCCAAGTCTCCACTGTCGTTTTTATCAAAGAGCAAACTGAAAATTCAATCCACGTGGCGAGATTCGAGCGGATGAGTGTCAACACGTTTGAGCTGTTGGTCAGTTTTGCTGGACTCGCGCTCTTTGCACCCCGCTCACTTTGACTGGGCGAGTTTGATGCAGAGGTGTGAAGAGGTGAAGCTCACACTGTTTTAGTGGCCGTCGTGCTGCAAGGTTTCTCTTTCATGTTCAGCTTCAGACAATTCATTAGCTTCACTTAACTTGTGATTGACGAACTAAGGTTTTTCTATGACTCAGACTGAGGTCAGATACATCTTTTAACGAGTATCATCCTTATGTTTCAACTATATATAGAGATATAAAAACATTACTGAAATAAAGATGACCATTAACAGAACATAACATACTAAAGTATTACACTGGGGATCAAAATCTGATTAAACGTAACCGGCACTAAAATAAAGTAAACCACATTCAGCAAAATGATAGTATCTTGACAGAGTTAGGGGCCTTAAAAGCCTTCTAGACAATAACAGAAAAATAAAAGAGACAAAAATCTGTGTCCTGGCAGCTGTGTACCCCTCCCATAAATACTCCTTGGAGAACTAATGAGTGCACTTGGTAGCGTTTGTTTATTAAATTCCATTAACTACACATGATAATGTTGTTGTTTGCATAACAAAATGCAACTCTAATTACTTTGACATTTTATTTCCTGATTAGAGCCTTTTTAAAGATTATGAAACTCATTAGCTTTTGGTTTCATAAACTTTACCAAATCTCTTTCCAAGTTAAATAATAAGGGGAAAAAAGAAGGAAAATACAAAAGTGCTGGACTGCTGTGAGTGTAGTGTTGGGAATCATTATCTACTCAAATGCTACAGCCTTGGCCTCTTCGTTGCTTTACTCAAAGCACGAGCTGTGTTTCAGATCCCGTTGAGACTAATGAGAACAGTCTTGGGACCCGTTGCGGTTATTTTTGACAAATTGAGCCTGTAGTTTTTTTTCCTTTTACTCCCTCATATATTGCGATCTTAATCACCACTCTTACTGTTATGGAGATTATTTGGATCTTTAGTTGTGTGCTTTCCGGGGGCCGAATTATAAAACCAAGCAATGAAACCGCATATCCTGGGAGTGAAGTAAGCGCTCCCTGACTCATAACAAATCTATTAGCACAGGAATGATGATGTTGCTGAAAAATCTGACAAAACAATTGGTTAATTTTACAAATGATAATGATTTTTTTTCAGTCAGACGGCCCCTCGGGGCAACCAAAATATAGGCCTTGGAAAAACGTCATGTCACCAGAGTTCATGAGTCTCTGATGCCTTTGGTCGACAAGACAGCCGACCACATTTTTTAGTGCGACTCTAACGTCTCAAGTTACGCTGAAGCCCGAGCCAAGCAACGGCCTGAGACCACCCTTCAATTAATCTTACCCTTGTAGCGGCTTATAATTTGCCATTACAAAAGCCATTAAACCTGGGGGCCTGATTCAGAGCTCCTGGGACTGTTGGGAGGAGGGGACGGGGATCCGACAGGCCTCCAGTTGGCCCCTTGGACCCTGGACGAGCCCCTTTCCACAAAACAGACAGGTACTTAAAAACAGGGTGAAAAGATCACCTTAAAGAAAACAAGGATGATTAATGGGGAAAAATGAGGGCCCTATAGGTCGCTTTCATCTGGGTCTGATTCAGGTCTTCAGCGAGCCATTAACCCAAAGGACAACTGTCCACTGCCAACCTGAGAAATGAAGTCCTCCTGGGTCGGTTCAGACAAATGTTTAAGGCCGCTGAAGAACTATCTGTCTGGGTGGGACGGAACAAATTCATCCTCTTATATTTGATCCGAAATCTAATGATCTTAACAGAGTACCATTTTACAATGCATGAGTCTTGCTTCTTGGATTGATAATCACAGAAACGTTATACGGTAAATACTATCTTTGCATTTTCAGAAGACCACAGTCATTCAAATAATCTGAATACTGGAGCGGAAGAACAAGACAAGCAGGTAAGTTCATAACTACTTAGAGCAGGGGTGTCCAAACTACGTCCCGGGGGCCAAATGCGGCCCACAAATGAAACTTGAACATTTCTTGTATTGTAGTTATTAAATATATCTGTAAACATATTATAAATTCAGTCAATTAAATTAGAAAATATGTTCTAACAAATCTAAGTCGATAAGAAAAAAGCCCAATAACTTATATACATAAGTAACTTGAAATATACCCTTCCTATTTCCTCTTATGATAATCAATCTGGGGCTCCTGAAGACTTATCTTGTTGTCGCTGCTTTTAATTGAAACTGAGCCGTTGTGTTCATCAGTAAAGTGGAACTTCTGTGTGAACTTAAACTGCACTGTAACTTTTTAATCATGTACTTTTTATTCATGTATTTTTTCTTTTAATGTTTCTTTTATTATCTTTTCTTTTTAATGACTGTTTTTAAATGCCTTTGTTTGAATGTCTTTCATTTTTGTAAAGCACCTTGAATTGCCTTGTGTTGAAAGGTGCTATAGAAATAAACTTGCCTTGCCTTGCTCCAGTTGTAAGGGATGAGCTGCTAACAAATGAAATGAAACTCTCCGGAGAGCTGGGATGTAGGCTGTTTATTTTTCTTAAAGCAGATTCAAGTATCAGGCATAATTTACCTACTTTTGATTCATTTTTCACTTATAACTTAACTTATGAGGCAGTATACCTCACCTCTAGTGAGCGCCCCGGCCCTTCGAATATTTGTCTGTATGTGGCCCTCGGTGAAAAAAGTTTGGACACCCCTGACTTAGAGTAAAGGCCACGGCCAGCCCAAATCTGGACCGAGATGTTTCTTGTATCAAAATGGCACATCCATATGTCGTCTGCTGTTTCTTGGGACGCTGCAATAGATTTGGGACAGCTCTTCACCAACATGCGCGCCTCTGCCTCTTCCAGCTTTTGCAAATACTTCACTTAGCCCACTGAAGTGCCCCGAAAGGCAACCAAGTGCCAGAAATCTTGACAAGTACATGGAGGTGTTCAGAAGTCAATTTGCTTGTCTGTGATTAATCACATACTGTACCTGACACAAAATGAAACATAGTGATGCAATAAACCTAAACCATCTGGTGCTACACAAGATTTACTCAATACATGTCCGAAAAACTGCAAACAAAATCAAACGTTGGCTCAATGGAAGCACCACTTAAGTTGACGCTGGGAGGAGGAAGCTTTATGAAAGTGTGTTCATGTCAAACTAGTGCACAAGCATACAGATACAATACATGTAAGTGCATATAGTCTATATTAGAGATGTCCCGATCCGATCACGTGATCGGGGATCGGAGCCGATCACGTGATTTTCAAAAGATCGGAATCGGGAGAAAAAAATCGGGGATCGGGATTTATTTATTTATTTTTTAAATACTTTTTTTTTTTTATTAATTGTTACAAAACAAAAATGCCCATGTTCAAGTCTTAAGGTCATCCTGAGGCCTTAGTTTTGGTTTCAAATGACACAACATCATGTATGTGTTGCTTCTTTGGGGCTTGTTTTCATAGACCTGGTTGCTTATTTCTCTCAAATCTGTCAACAGAGTGGGCAGGGCGCAGTGTCTAATTGTAGCAGTAAGCTAACGAGTACTGAAAGCTTTATTTTGTTTTGATCCAATGCTGCACAACTGAACTGATCCAATGCTGCTGTGAAAGAAAGAAGCTATATCCATGTTGGATAGAATATCCAATTTAAATAAAAAAATAACCTTAAGGGACAACTTGAATGCTTTTTTTCTTTTTTTTCTCTTAATGCATTGCATAAAGATCGGATCGGGAAAAATCGGTATCGGCAAATTGTCAAAATCAAATGATCGGAATCGGATCGGGAGCAAAAAAAGGTGATCGGGACATCCCTAGTCTATATTATTTGGGATAACGTGGAGATTTTTACAAGCTTTCAGAGTAATCAAGGGCAGATTTGGTAGAGACCTTGGTCAAAATATTGCTTCAGTATATTCAGTGAGCACTAGGATGCTTTACCTTCTTCAAAGCAGCATGCTCTCAGTTTGTATTATTCATATAAGAACTGGAAAAAAGTGGAAACTTCTTCAGATTTGACCTGGTAGCAAAGTATCATCCTGACCTCAATAAAATAAGGCTACCACTTCCAAGCATGATCATGTGTCCGCAGACATCACTGTGAAATGAGTTCAGTTAGCATGTGGCTCTCGTTCTAAAGTGGTGAGAATCTGCCAAAACAGCTGGACGAAATTACAAAAGCAGATTTCAAACTGTGTGAAAAGAGGATTCTGCAAATGTGTTCTGTACTGTGTGCTCTCAAAGCTTGACTCGCAGACATGTTTGTGTTAGCTCATTCATTTTGTCATCGAGAAACGTTCGTACAGTTCAAGCAGATGTTCTCCATCCTGTAGTCCATATTGTCTGTTACATTAATACAATACCCATAAAAGCCTGGATACTTTTGCCATTTACGACTTGCAGGTTTTGGAGAAGCGGTACGGTGGACATCCCTGCCTACGCACTTCTGATTTAGGCGTTAGCAATTACGTTGTCACGCACCCTGTAAAGGCGGGGATAAATAATACGGAAGGCCGGAGCGCCGGTACGGTTCGTGGCGAGTACAAAGCCCACACCTGGCTCCGGAGTGAAATCAAATCCATCCTGAACTCTGTCTCTCTTCTCATTTTGCATCGGCAGTTTTCCGTGAACGGAGTTCTGGGTCAGGAGTCAGGAGGAGTGATTTGAGTTCAGGTCACAGACACAGACAGTTTCACACAATAATGTGTTTCAAAGCTGTTGCATCACGGGGGTTAAAGGAAACCACATAAAAATGCTTTTTTTTTTTTTTTTTTTAAATCCAGATTTTGTCACATACTTTTACAATTTCCTATTCCATGCATCTTGTAAATTATTTACAGGTAAGCTGGTTGGACGATCACTGATAATGCGCAGTAACCACTGGCCATTAAACCACTGGCCATTAAACCACTTCCTATGGATTAACACCCCCTGAATCCCCTGCTCGTCACTGTGTTTTTGTGAGGGATCAATAAACCAATCCCTCTTGGTTATGTTTTCCTTGTCCACAGCAATCAGTTCAGTGCTGATTAAATCACCGCAAATTATCTCCCTGGGATTTATCTTGCCTAAATTGAGTTTCTTTCACCCTCCTGGCCACGGGAGAGTGGGCAACGCCTGCTGGGAGAGAGAAATAATCATTCATTAACCTCTGACCTGGAAGGAGAGTCAATTGAGTCACCCGACAGTGTTTTTTCTCCCCCCCCCCTGCACCTTCTCAGCCCCCATCCGCGGCAAATTGACCATTTTCACACTGCAGCCCCAACTTTTATGAACATACGGCGGTTTGATGCGGTCACTTGATCAGCTGGCTGCAAGGAAAGTCTCAAATATGACTTACACATGTTTAAATTGGGTCTTTTTTCTTCTGACTCTCAGGGGGTTGTGGATACAGACCATAGGCAAACAGTGGGAGAGGGGATCGCATGTGAAAACACAACAAGCCTAATTCATGGAGTGTGACGAGCTCAAAGGGACGAACGTGTAGATCATCTTGTCTGTCATTATCGTTCGTCTTCCTTTTTGAGCATCCCATAGCTGCTGACCCACTGTGAAGCTTTCAACCTTAGTAGGGTTTGATGTCTTCGAATGGTCACAGTAGGGGTGATACATTACAGAATACCTTTTTTTTCTGCTCACCACATGGATGTCGTCATGTGTAGGCATGGATTTGATATTTCACAAGTGTTACCAGATTGAGAAGTGTCCAAATGCAAATCATTTCCCATTAATTTTGTCACAGTGGGATTTGAAATGAGTAGCAAATGTGCGGTATCAACCAAATTCTGATATAAAAACACTTTCTGGTTCTACAAAGCAAAGACAAGCAGACCATCTGACAGCATTAATATCCTTTTATACGTACTGAGCTACAGAGGAACTCTACATATTTCGACATGTGTGCAAAAATCATCATGCATTACATCAAACAATAGAAATGCAGAATGGTATTCCCTTAGACTTTAAAAGCATTACCTTGTGTATCGAATCTGTGGTCTTGTGATATGAGTCACAGCGCTATTTCTGTCCCTGCATGGTAGCAATAAACACAACCAAGCTAACCCGAGATCTTTCCCTCTGACATTATTAGGAGCTACAGCAGTGTGAGACTCAACACGGTGTAAAAACAAACCAAATGTCAGCCCGGTTGCCCGAGCGCCTCTGCTATAGCCAACAGCAAATGTAATGAAAGCTTGGAAGGGTCTGTTAGTACGCCGCTGACCTTTCATGCAGTTATTGTTCTCTTGACATTTCTCCAAGATGGAGGAGGTGAAAAACAGAATGAGGTGCTAAAGCAGAAATCAGGATTTTTCGACTTCCATCTGCCCCCGTTAGAGAATGACTTTTATCGATCCGAACTCTTGGACTTTACTGAGGGTCGATGCTCTGTGATTGCCAACACTAACTAACATGCTGCTGCTCTCTCTGTAGACATGATGCCGTTTTTATATTAGCTTTTGAGTCACTTTAAAAAGAACGAGAGAAAGGGGAAGAATTTCAAAGCTTCTGTTCACTGGACTGTTTTTGCTTTCCCATTGGAACAAAATAACAAACATTGAATTGGCTGATGTTTCCTAAGTCTTTCACTGTAGGGCTTTGGCCTCACTGTATTGGAAGTTCAGTAAAAACATACTTACAAAACGATTAACCCAACCTCACAATGAAGTGAGTCTGGGACTTTTAGGAACTTACGAACTGGCTACCTGAACATGGTTTAGTCAAGTCACATTTATTTAAACAGCACACTTAAAGGTGGGGTAGGTAAGTTTAAGAAACCGGCTCGTGATACACTTTTTGTTATATTCCATGGAATGCTCTTAACATCCCGATAGCAATGAATATCTGAAGTGCTTTGACAAAAAATACATAAAAAAACGTAATCTGTGGAAGCCGTATTACTGTAAAAAGCACGACCAATCATCTGAGCCGGCCCGGCTAAAATAACTGGATGGCCTACCTGCCTGTCAGCCTTCCATCTGTGCACAAACTTATCTCGTGCCCTCATTGGTCATGTGCGCGTTCGTGTGTGTTGGAGGAGGGGCTCTGTAAGGAAGTGGCAGATTTGTTCCGGCTGTGTATTTTCAAATTCTAGCGCACTCGAGCTGGTTTCTCCAAAATGACCTACCCCACCTTTAAAACAACATAAGCTGACCAAAGTGCTTGTAATCTGTGTCACGTCGGGCCTCATGCTCGCTTTACTGTATTATTAATGCGAACAACCTGCTGTTGTTAGCTACAGCTGTGAAAGGGAAACTTCGGAAAATTGTCTGAACATGATCTCTGGATGTTATCTGGAGTTATGAGAAAAACATAAATGAGATATACCTTAATGCTATGCCTTTACAACAGAACACAATAGACCTTCACACTAATGTATATATTGTTGTGTTGAACGGCAACATTTTTAACAAACCGATATGTGTTAATGTTAGACAAAACAGGTCTATGAGAGAATGACCATTATATATAGCATATATATAGAAAGGTAGCATTCATTGTTTATCATAAATTCTATAAAGTTTGACATTATTTGACATTTTTGCAAAAGAGTAGTTGCTCCACCCACTGATATGTTGACCCGTTTCAGCCAATGAGATGCTGTCATCAGTATTTTTGAGAAGGTTACAATCATTGTCAAACATGTGGCTCTTGTTCAGTATGAATGGGTTTGTTGAAAAGCAGAGCCATTAGTCTAAAGTTGTCAATGAACATGTTTGTTATTGTTTTTATGCAATAAAAGTGATGAATGAATTAAATAAATAGATACAATTATGTCCTTGGATATGACTCATATAACATTTACTCCTATCATTTTAAAATCGATGGTGTTGCGGCCCATTCTCTACCATGTCGACAGTTCTGTTAAATCGAGTTGTTGTGAATAGGAATCTTACAAACTATTCTTAATCTACATTTACAACATACAACTCAAGGACTGGTCTTTATGCGTAAGAAGAATAAAGTCTAAAGGGGGATTGTTCACAACAACATCTGTGGTTAAGTCTTGTGTCAGGAAACATCTCTCTCCGTATACCAGCACCGTGCAATCGGCTTCTGAGAGGAAGTGATCTAGCAAGAAGGGGGAAACAGCTGCTTAATAATTCAGGATGCTGAGATTAAAAAGTGAATTTGCCGTGCACGTTATTAAAAGGCAGTGTAATTACTTCAGAACACTATGTCACCGCTTCAACACGAGGCGCCTAATTTGGTTACTGCCAGCTCTCGTGTAATTGGTGAAGATGAACAATGCCTCGCAGACAAAGAGAGGTCCGAGGCCTCCACACACACCGGATCTGATAAGAGGAAACCTCGGGAAAATGATAACTGGGATCTGGCACGTTATTTGACACAGTGTTGAGACAATAGCCTGTGTGTGGGTGTGTGTACAGATCATGTACTTTTGTCTTCATTTATCTGCCTCTGTTATTAAAAGCAGCCTCATGTTGACATGTCTGTTAAGGAATTCTGGTGATCTCATTCTGCTGATGTCTTTAGTTTTCATTAAAAAGTAAGCTTTCATTCTCACCCATAACCACATCTTACATTTTAGAAATGATGGAGAGAATGTACTCTGGGTACAATTCAATGCAGAATAGCTTTGGATCTGGAGGATGCTGAGGAGTTCATCTTTAAAAAGGTTATCAAGACAATGGTTGAGGTCGTTTTTCCATAAACATCGTATAGTATTTGGGAATGACCTCATCAAAAGTGCATCACTCAGGAAGACTGCCTTAATTTAGCTTGACCCCATCAAATCAACAGTGGATGTTTGCATGCATCCATATTGGGACTGGACTGTTTCCCTCCACAGGCACTCCATCACAAAACAGAGGGAGTTGCTACCAGATGGTTAAACAAACACATCGCCCAACTGCCCATAACTCAAATCCACTTAGCACCCTCTTGTCAACATGTCTCTCACTCGTTCACTACCTCTCCCGTCTTCGCTGTATGCGGAGGAGAGGCGAGAGGAAGGAAGGGAGGGAGGGAGAGAAAAAGTAATGCGGAAATAATGAGAATCAGCAAGAAATTCCTGGGGGGTGTGTTTAATTGTAATCAGCAAGACTATCCATCCTCAGTAGCTCTCCTCTCTCCCCCCCCCTTGTCTCCTTGGTTCCTCCCCCAGGTGCATTGAAATGAAGGGGAATAGCGAGCACCTGGAGTGACAGCGCGTGTAAAGGTCACAGAGACAAAGTCCAAATGTGATGTTTGACTCAGGCGTTTTTCAGACCTCTCAGGGAGGCGCCCAGGACTTAGGCCAGGGGTTAAGAGTTTGTAGGTCGCCGGGTCACACCATTTTCCCTTTTCCCTTGGCCTCATCCCCGCGCTTAAAACCTCAACGGTGTACTTGAGTGAGTAATTTATTATCCCGCGTGCTGTCCAGCTTGGACGAGGAGTTGGAATTAGGTGTCGAACTTTTGAGGATAACGTATTTTTCTCTTTTTTACAGGACATAAGAACATCTAATAGGGCCCAAATGTGTATTTATCACAAGCATGTATTTCGTTTTCAAACATTAGATAATACGTGTATTTAGAACATGTTATTAGCTCGTTATCTTGCATGGAAGTTCAAGATTATTCTTTTGATTTCAGGTTTGTTTGAACCTCTTTGTCACGAAGGCTTTCTGCCGTATTGCATTTCCATTAAAATTGTATTTAAAGAACATGCACCAACCTTAAATATTTGCTGAATTTCTTTTTATTAAAATACTCTCTTTACCTAACTCCACCTAAAGTGATGCAGCACACTTGTTTTCCTTAATGATTGATCTCAATAATTGCCCTTCCCGTAAGTGGTGCAACTAAGTGCTTTTGGAGGCATCCTGCATGGTATCAGCTTGCAGCCTCGCAGTGTTTCAGCGCAGGTGAAAAGGTGAAAAGATAAGCATTATCTCGGACACATAATTGTCAAAGGCATGGATAATTGACATGCATGCCTACCGATGTCCAAAAGTAGGGCTGCTGATGACAGCCGAACCTGCATTTGGCCCTTGGAATGTGCAGAGGCCGTTCTCAGACATCTGAACATCAAACGGCGCTCAGCTCTGTCAATCTAATAGCTCTGGATACAGGATTTATTGGCTCTCACGGGCCAAAAGAGAGACGAGGGGCGAAAGCAAAACCAGATTTTCTCTCCCGTATCAGTTTCTCCTCTGTCAGTCAGCCTCTTATGAGAGCGCTCAGGAAAGGAGGTGTGGTGTATCATTATTTTAGATTAACTAGATTAAAACCTAATTTGAATGCTTCAAATATATGAAAAACAGTCAAAGTAAAAAACCTGGTAGATCTGTTTCTATCATGTAGTTCGATGAAGATGGATGCTTAACTATCTGGTTCACAGTTCTGCACATTTCCCCCTCGCATTAAGTATTCATTTGAATCCAAGCAGCTGATAACATCACTGGCTGTTTTCCATTTACAAAAGTCAAGCTTGTCCGTGATACAAACGTGTTTATACATTTCCCTACACAGCTCCAAATACTGCCGGGGCTATTCTTAGTCCTCAATAAATCAGTAAGCGTCCGACTGAACTGTAATGATAAGCATTAGATGAGAAGTGTGTGTTGACGATGGGTAACATTTGCAAACTATTTGGAGGAGGGATTTATTGATCATCTCGGTGGGTCTTCAGAGATCGTGTTGCACATAACAGAAATCCGCTGCACTCTCGCGTCATTAAACTTTATTCAGACTCGTGACACAAACACAAGCCTCAGGGCAAGAGGAAGTATGTTGCCGAAGAAAAACGAATGACAGGCCGCCAGAAATGGGGGAAGAAAAAAGCCTACAGAGCCGGGGCCAAAAGCTGAGGACACGAGTCGGGGGTTCGTAGTCCTTGATAAAGACGAGGTTCTCACGGAGAAAGATGGAACCAAGAAGAGTTCTATTTATCTCCGTTAGCCCTCTGAAAAAACTCCCTGTCCCTGCTTAGATAGCCCTGCCAATGCGCATGATGTCATCCCCCTGGCGTGCGGTGATTGATGCGTCCTGGCTGCCAGCTCTGCACTCACAGGAGGCGGGGGAGTAGGTCGAGGTGGGGAAGGGGGTGAATTTTCCACAGATAGAGACATCCAAATGTGAACGGAGCCCGGCATGAGGTTGGTTCAGAGCTCAGGCCGATACGCCGCATACCTGCAGCGCCGTGCATCTGCTGGTTCCCCCTACGGTCGGTCAGTGTTGATGATTCAAAGGTGTTCACGAGCACGAGGAAGGTCTCGCCGGCTGAAGGATTTGACGGAGACACAATGGGGGGGAAAAAGGCCCGGCTCTGATTATGTACGTCCACTCCATCTTCCCTCTGAGTTCTGTTACATATCAAGGCGGAGGGAAGGAGGGAGGGAGTGGAGAGATGGAAGAGGTTATTGTGAGTGGAAGAGTAAGTGTTTCTCAGATAGTCACGGAGACGTGCTGAGATGAACTCAACGGGAAGCCGCCGTCCTCTTGTCAGCAGGCCAAGTTAGTTCTGCTGCTCTAACGGCTCTATCATGTGCTGATGACGGTTTGTTATTCGCCTCGAAAGGGAGAGACGGCGATTTGCTAGGATTGACATTCGCTGGTTTTCATGTGTGTTGAGTTATTTTGAAATACTGAGGCAAAGCATTTCTCTTGTGTTTTATTCAGGCGTGTACATATGGATCAAAGGGTATCTTTAAACACAAATAGAAACCTTTGAGAATATGCCAACCTCCAAAATACTATGATTTGATGTGTCAATCCTCCTTATGGATTCCAACATATCGTATTTTACTGAAACATATTTTTAAAAGCAGCTCCACGTCAATGTGACTTTGAAATGCAGTGTTTCCCAGAGGCGCTCATTATTAGCTTGGGATCAATATTGAAAAATAAACATCTACGCTGACAAAAAAGTCAATGATCCTTCACTGAACGTGTAAATGAGTTAATGCAACCTCGTGCTTTTCAACTCAGTATTGACAGATTCACAATTAATTAGAACCTGTTTTCTGTTTCTTCATAAAAAGGTTAAGAGGATTTAAGTGGTGTGGATTTAATACTTCAGAGAGGTCCTGACTGATTATCCCATTCTGTCTGGTGTAACTTCTTGATTTATTGTATGAAATTGACATTTAATGTACCATTTTGTTCACCACCACCTAAACTGGTATCAATGTGAGATATGTTAAATCTACATTAAGATTTATTTAAATAGCTGCAAACATTTCAGGAACATTTAAGATTTGAGATGAATGTATTCTTTTGTTAAAGATTTCCAATTTCTAATGGGGATCTTTGAACAAAGACAAAAACAAATAATGCTAAACAAAAACAATTGTTTGTCCATTCGTTCTACAATCTCATCAAACTTCACTTTTGGATGTCTGTGTTTTTTATGAAAGAGTTATTTTCGTAAAAACAATGAATCTGTCTACATAAAGGTCTAAAGGTTTTTCTACTCAGTCTTCATCAGAACACATTCAAACTGTATTTCTTCACTTTATTTTTGTTCTGCATCTTGCACCTTCAACATAACCATAATATAGGTATTTACTTTAACCGCAGACGCTCTATTTACCTTCTCAAAGGTGGGGTAGGTAATTTCGGAGAAACCAGCTCGAGTGCGCGAGAATTTGAAAATACACAACCGGAAAAAATCTGCCCCTTCCTTCAGACTCCCTTACAGAGCCCCTCCTCCAACACACACGAACACGCACATGACCAATGAGGGCACGAGATAAGTTTGTGCACAGATGGAAGGCTGACAGGCAGGTAGGCCATCCAGTTATTTTAGCCGGGCCGGCTCAGATGATNATGCATGTGTCTATAATAAGAAGATGAACCCAGGAGGATGTCAACAATCCTGTGGGAGCCATCAGGGAAGTAGTATGGTGAGAGTCAGGAGGACCGCAGAGACAGGTTCAGCCACGACTTGAAGTCCAGGACTCAGATCAGGCTCCAGGATCCAGGACACAGGATCCAGAACTCAGGATAGAGGATCCAGGACAATCAGAGATACAGTATTGACAATAAAGTTGACTTTGACATTAATGCATACATACATCAGTATGAGTTCAAATCACAGTGTTCAGATACAGACAGGTAGTCACATTTGCATACTGAGTGAGTTGATTTCCACTTTATAAATAAATGAATACAGAAATAAATGTGTTTGTATGCGCTGTTGTGCTAGTTTAGTGTTCTCAAGTTATTCAGTTCTCTTATTGCTCTTGGGGAAAAACAGTTTTTTAGTCTGTTTGTTGAACTTGTGATAGACATAATGTCTTCCAGGAAGCGGAGGATGGTTGTTCAGGGTGGGAGGAGTCTTTCATATTTGCGTTGGCTGAATCACCCAGAGAGGCAGGGCAGCCATTTATCCATCACTCAAGTAAGACTTTGTTCAGTGTGTGTGTTCATGGTAATGAAAGAGCATTTCATCTAGTGAGGCTCATTGATACGCTTAAACAAAACGTGGATCTCAATGGCACATAGTTATAAGATAACATATGGCTTTGATATATATGAATACTTCACGGACAATAACATAAAGGATGTGGACATTTAGTGGAAACTTCCTGGGGTCTTTTTCTGTATTCTTTTCATGTAACTGGGACAGAACATAAGCCATATCAGGCTTTGATACACACTCAGTGGGGGGATATATCGTTTGTGTTTTTCGCTGGATGACAGAACAAATATAGAATGTCTTTCGATTCCTGATCTCTGAAACTGGTGAAACAAACTGCAGCTTCAACACCCCAGTTTCTTCTCTGTGTTTCTGATCATTCAGACGTGGCCTGTCTCACACTCAGGGCGTCTTCATCTCACCATGTAACCCACTGAAAACTTCTGTGAACATCCTGAGCTCAAGGCTGGCTTCTGGACCAACAGGAAGAGAAGACGAGTAGAGATAAGATCAGGATGCAGTGCCCTCTAAACTCCCACCTCTCCGTCCACCGTGTGTGTGTCTGTGTGGGGTCAGGGGTTCACACACACAGAATGCTCTCTGACCTCAGAGTGTGTGACAGTGAGGAAGGTCACTGAACAGCGTATTTATTATGAACACAATGAGGTGGCACTTCGAAACCCTCCCATTGCTTTAATCTGATCATTATTATTAATATTATAATTATTATTATTCTTATATAAAATGTTAGATGTATTAGATCACCTCTTCATGATGTCAGCAGTGGACCGGTGTCATGTTAAAGAGACAACATGATCCAGCCGTGGAAACAGCCTTTAACCAGACAACGTGTTCCTGCCTTTGCCCCAGCAGCTGGGTTGTTCATGTTCATTAGATTCATGAAATGTGTTTATCCTGTATTTCTGTGAATTTATTTTGTTTAACTAACAATTAATATGTTATTGATTTAAAACATAATGCTGTTGCAATGTTTGAAACAACATAGTCCTAATGTCCCTTTGTAAATAAAGAGAGGCATTTAAACACAGACCAAAGTTTGAACTGAGTTCATGAAATCATCACTATTGAACAATTGACATTTCTCAACAGTTCAAACAATTCCCCGCTGTTAGCTTTTGTTTTTAAATGAAGAACAATATAAGAGTTTTCTCCTTTCCATCATTCTGAAACCATAATGTGCATCCAGACCCGGTGAGGACACTATCTATACTGACTCAGCAATCAGTGTAAGTTATATTCTTATTTAAATAGACTTCTCNACAATAAATAGATAAAATTCATCTGTGGAAACCGTGGCGCTGTAAAAAGCACGACCAATCATCTGAGGTAGGCCATCCAGTTATTTTAGCCGGGCCGGCTCAGATGATTGGTCGTGCTTTTTACAGCGCCACGGTTTCCACAGATGAATTTTATCTATTTATTGTCAAAGCATTTAATATATTCATTGCTATCGGGATGTTAAGAGCATTCCATGGAATATAACAAAAAGTGTTTCTGAAGTGAATTACCTACCCCACCTTAAAGGTTAGTTTTGTTATCTTAGTTACACATTAGGTTTTATGCTGGTGTCTAGATGCACATGGTTCTCTCTCTGTGCCTCTGCAGGTATTTAATATGCTGTAAGTGTTTGTGTTTGCACTTCTTAAATTAGCCATGTACATGTTTGTGTGCTTGTCTATTTGTTGACATGCAGAGTGCTGCACACGTGTCAGAGGGAAGGAGTCGCTGCTACACAATCAGTACCGGCCCCCTGCTCCTTTTCACTGTGGTCCGGCAAGTGAGACTGAACATGAGGCGCGGGGAATTGAGGTGCATTGATCTGTCCTCTGCTGCGTCTCTCTGGACTGCTGAAATCATTAACCTCGCTGGCACAGACACAGGAAGCAACAACAGAGTATCTTTGAGAGGTTAATTAAAAATAAAAGCACAAGGGGGAAGGGCAGGGGGTGTACTCACCAGGGAAAAGTGCACCGACTTCCAAATGAGCTGTGTTTGTGTTTACAGTGCACAGATAAGGAGTTTTCTTTATGAAACAAACCAACCAGGTGAGGCTGCTTAACAATATTGTTTTGTTTCCTTCTTTGTTTCCTTCCTATGTAAGGTTTAAGTGGGCACCAGGAACTGCAGAAGGACATTTGCAAAAATCTTGTATGAATCATCTTTACTCTTTTTGAGATTAAATAATGTTTATGCATGCTCCTTAAAAACAGAGATAAATCATAACAGGTTAAAAGAGTTAAACAGGTTTAACTAGCATTTTTAGATCCTTAAGCTATAAAGGAATCGACAAAAATGGTGCCAAAAGTTGAGTAATCTTAACTCTAGGAGGCCGGTATTCATGTTAAATAATGTTGTGTCCTTCAACGAGTCCTTGCAGTGTGTATTGGGCTCTGCTGCCGTAAATCTACCGGGCCTTATGTGAGGCAGAACCGTTCCCTAACTCACCTTGAAGCTGCCTTTAACTTACTCTCAGCCAAGCAGAGAGCACTCTGCGGCTTGACCCGGCTTTGTATCTACTTTGTATCTGCTTATGCTAAACTGCAGTGGTACTTGATAGGAAATATCTCCTTCATGTCACGGCCCACACAGTGGACAAGCAGTCATCCCCATGTATATATATAGGCCCTTTGATTATACAGAAACCTACTGGTTATATTTAAATATTCAATGAAAACGTTCAAAGTATTATCTGAGTTAGTGCACCTTTAAAAAAATGTTCAATCTAAACTCCACCCAAGCAAAGGTCAGATACTCAGCAGCATGAATCGGCCTTATATCTACATTGTATCTGCTCAGGGTAAAACTACTTGTCCTACCTAATAGGCAACTTCAGCTAAATGCCATGGCTCGCTCGGTTGTCCAAAAAGATTTGGACGATTATTAAAATGTATTAACATACAAAATACATAAAACTTCTCAAAGCCACCTGACTCCAGTCAAATAACAGTAAAGAAAGACTGAACAGGTAACCGTTATCCACCGTTACATAATGTTTTCTAATGCTTACTAACTCTTCTTTCCGCAGAGTGTCCGTAACGTTGAACACAACAGAAAATTAACAGAAAGACACACGTATCTAATACAGACGTTTTGTGTTAAATAGACACACTACTTTTAGTTATAAAAGGTATCACCTACATGCTAAATGCTATCTTGCATAATGTAGAGTAGATGTGTGGACTGTGTGAAAAGTACAGTGACTGAAATGTACAGTATTTACTACAGTATTTGTTAAGCTGTAAGTGATGCTCAGATATTAGACTCCAAATGACGCAATCAATGATAACAAGATTTTTCTTTCTAATATCTACACGAACAATAACTTCTAAATACAAGCAATAACATGGTGCGACGTTATCCAATGAAATGTCATTCAGCTGCAGACCTTCAGTGTGTGACAGCTTCAACACAAACAGCGGCTGATGTTTAAATGTCAATAAGATGTCAGATCAACCCGTGTGATGAGGTTTGTGAGTCGCCATCGATGAGGTCGCTGCGAGACGCTTTGTACTTTCCCAGGACAGTGACGCAAAGTGAAGCAAACATTTTGGCAGACCTCGACAACAGCGAAGCCTCCACTCCTGCCTGAATTCATACATTCTTTATGAAAGTGTTATTGAAAAGTCTCATTATGTTCATCAAGCACATATTGGGACCAACGTTTCTTTGCCCAATATTGCGTACAGTTCAGGAGACATCATTTAAGAAGGCACTTTATCGGATTACATCCCCACACAGCAATGAGTTGTTTTATTAGCTTGCTGCTGTTGTTTACAGCATAAACAGGTTAGGTGTTTGCGACTGTGTGAAAATGTGATGTGGATCATCTTGATAGGCCTGTTGAGTGGTGTTATTGCAGTCTGCGGTCCCTGGGAACACTCAGGGAAATGATGCCCCCCCTGTCAGCGCCGCGAAGCCTCTGGATCCGTGGGTAATTACTGCGACTGTGCTGACTCAGGGCACACACACAAACCCATATGAACACAAAGACACCCCGACACACGTGCAGCAGCCCACTGTGAATACAGAGAGTGTAATGCAGTAGACTTTACGACACCACCAGGGCAGGTTGTTTGCTCTGGCACTGAATGCAGATGCAGAGCTGCTTGTGAGGAAACAATGATCTTGTTGCTTGAGTTAAAACACAGAAAACATGTCTGGAAACATGCTTTATTTTGAGCAAAAGCTTTTTTACTAAAAAGCTGAACACTCGCAATTGTGCAACTGAAACTGTAATTAATTCCCTCCATTCATGACCAGGATATGTATGATTATGGACGGTCCACAGGCCTGGCTTGAGAACAATATGCAGGTGTTGTGCAGATGTAAAAATAACTATTTTTTAGGACCAGTTATTTCACCATTGGTACTTAATTAAAGCTTTTCGCGTCAAGGAAAACCCTTTCCTCTCAGAAGTCTATACTTTAAAAGGGGGAAAGTGTTTGATTACTAAATAGGTCACAGCTGTTTGGCATATCCACAAATCTTAGTCTATTGAGTAAAATATCAAAACTCTTTTAGAATGTGCAATCAATGCCGCAGTCCTCTGTTGACTTTGATACAGATGTTTTGTGTGTTCAAAATCTTTGTAAATTAAAAATGACAAACCTTTATTATTTCGAAGGGTTTAACAGTCTATGATGACTTCACTGATACAACATGCCAGATAATGACATCTCTAAGTAGACTATTACTGACTGCACGGCATGAAAGTGAAAGTGAAATGTCAAAATTCTGCAAACAAACAAGTGCAAACCGGCCGGGCAAAATAAGCTAAGAGTTTGCAGTGTGAAAGAGGCCCTTTTCTATAGGGGCTTCTCCCTTTCCTGTAGTGTGTTATATATGTTTTGGTGCACGTAAATGGTCTGCAAAGGCTAAAATCCCAAAGGTCCATCCAGAGGGAGTTTCTCTCCCACACACTCCTTCAGCGAAATAGTGACATCACTATGAAACACTCTCGATTATATTGGCTAGCGCGCCAACACATTGTACGTGATAAGGTAAGAGGCGGTACATCTCTAAGAGGTTGACCAATCACAACAGAGCCCGCCAGCTAACCAATCAGAGCAGACTGGGCTCTGGTTTCAGACAGAGGGTGAAAAGAGGTGCTGCAGCACAGGGAGTATGAGAAAAATAAAGAGCTTTTTGAACATTAAAGCATGGAGACATGTCCCAGTAGAGACACTACATACTGATATGAACCTGAAAATGAGAATAATAGGGCCCCTTTAATTCAGATGATAACATAACTCTGAGTTCTTCACCAGCTGTATATGCGAGAAATGTGTGTTTAGATTAATTTCTTAGGTGATAATATTTTGGATGTGAAGTGACAGATTCACAAAC
Source organism: Notothenia coriiceps (assembly GCF_000735185.1). Lineage (NCBI taxonomy): Eukaryota > Metazoa > Chordata > Actinopteri > Perciformes > Nototheniidae > Notothenia > Notothenia coriiceps. The sequence goes on along the minus strand of NW_011349558.1, from coordinate 36,982 downwards.
TTCCATGGCAACCACCCACGGGACATCGTGATGCCTGAGTGAGGGAGCGCGCATCCCTTCTGCGAGATGAAATAATTCCCGGGTTTATTAGCCTCTGGAAATTGGCTTCAGTAAGATGCGGAAAAACAAATCATTTGAATACATACCCGGGTGTCCTAATGTTCATTTCAATGCTGTCACTTAGAAGGGGGGAGGGTGTGGGGGGGATAGGGCGCGTTGTGCTGCTGACAGGATTGGCTGTGTGTGATGAATGGGGCTGTCACAGACGGTGACAGGTTTGTGTTCAATACATGTGGATGTACAATACGCTCTGCATCCCGTGACAAGCTGGGAGGCTTTTTGTCCCGATAATCTCCATATCGTTTCATCTCCGGCTGCTTATGGCGGATGTGGTCACTGAGGGGTGTGTCATGGCTGCTGCACACAGACTGTCGAACCTCTGGAAGCAAAAAATGGGACACCGAGTTGACTGATGTGTTCCAAGTTTCCACTTTTTGTTTTTTAAAGTCTGTGGAAATGTAGATAGGAGTTTCAACCTCTGCAAACATTTCTTAGGCCCTGTTCTCACCTGACACTGAAATATATCCGGGGTGATCCGATCGTAGGTAAACTACCGCTGAATACAGGTTACAATCCACCAAAATACATTAAGGACACGGAATCCAAACACTCAATGTGTCAGTTTTTGGATGTGCAGTTCAAAGAACATATTGAGGACCAGAAAATAGAATATGGGATACACAAATGTCCCGAAAAGTTGTAAGTAAATTCCCCTATTTGGCTAAATATAGTTTAAGGTAAATATTGCCTGAATCCAGTGGCAGGCCAATTGTACGGGGTGCGAATGGGGGCATGCTGGAGCTGGTTATTTTATAAAAAGGGGCACATTGAATGCAAGACAAAAAGATACATTTTTCATTCAGTGTAAAGTCATAGTCAACAAAAAATACATTATTTGTATGTGTTTGTATTTATGTCAATTACCAATAAATTGAATTACAATTTAAAAACAAAACAAAACACATTACCACAACTTTCACTCAATTAACAGAGTCTTTGCTGCATCACAAATGGCTTTCGCAGGGGTCGAGACTCAGTGTTACAGGGACATTGGCCCCTTTTGGCCCCCTCCTAGAACCGGCCATGCTCGGATCATATTCATCTTCCATGTATATGATATATAATATTCCCATTAAAATGATGTATTTGAAGATATGTGTTGCCAGATTGTTGCTATTGTAAATTCCCTCAATGTAGCAACTAAATGATAATTAGGGTAAGGTTAAGTTTTGCATCCCATCCACATACTTATATGTTTTTGCAGGACATATATCACAAACATACTAAATCCTAAAAGAAAAGGTTGAAATCACACTAAGCTTTGTTCAAATATAAGCAGAGAATAATACACCCCATATGTGGTTATGAAACATAAATCTGAGATGAGATACTAAATGCGAAATCAGCACAATTAGCTGAAAGGCTCAGCATATTTTTGCTATTCAACAGTAATTGTATAGATGAAAAAAACCCAAATCCTGTCAGAGGAAGCTCAGGATCCACATCTGGATAGAGACTGCACAGAGGTAGGAACATGTAGTATATCAAGTGGGAACCTGCATAAAATAAGTTAAGAATTTAGACAATAAAGTAATCATAATTGACATTCGTATTTATGTTTGCCTTCTTTGCTGTAGGTCAGAAGACTTTCTAACAAACTCACCTCATGTAGACCTTTAGGAAACGGTTTGAACACGCAAGATGTGCTAAAGGTCAACGGTCGCTTTTGTACTTTTTAACAAGAGCATCAGGACTCATAACATTATCGTAGTTTCCTCCTCTCTGCCCTGCCTCTACCACTTGGATTCAGCTTATTATAAAAACTGAAGTTCTTTGGCTCGGCTGATTTATGTCTCACCGAACCAATAACACACAGAAGCTCCACAAGGCCCTTCCTAAAAGGACACACTCACAGGAGCAAAAAGAAAAACACAAAGGTGATCCAAAATAAGTTCGAAACAAACCACCCACCAATGGAACTATTGAAAAACATACAAAACAACCAATGAGACCAGCTATTGCACAATTCGGATACACATAAGAGTCTAAGTGTGACAGCAGCAACATGGAAAATGAGGTAAGTATACGGAGGAAATGGAGAAATATATAAAAATGGCTTAGCTCCAGGAACTAACATCATAGAGGAGACAGGGCCGTCCTTGGCCAACATGACGCCCCATGCAAAGTTATATGATGAGGCCCTCGAGTTTCGCGAGCGTCGACGGGGGGGACGGGGGGGGGCTAGTGGAGCCTCGTAATCCGCGCCGCACTTATTGCGTCGCATAAGCGCATGGGTGCGCCGCATTTTCGGCTCAGTTGAGGCACCCTCCACAAGGTGAGGCCCATAGGCAGATTTTGC